>NC_039359.1:95780422-96072038 GCF_003573695.1 Papaver somniferum
ATCTTTTCTGTCCTACCTATTCCAACATAAAGTTGAACGGTCCCAATTTTGGAGAGTAGCACTAGGAAGAAAAAATAATAATATAATTTTTTTTTTGTTGAATATCCCTCAGGAATGCAGCAATTAGTGTTTGCAATTGTGAATACGTAATAATTCGAGACAAGTTTCGTAGTGTATTATCCGATTAATTCGAGACATATACTTATTGTGAAATATGTCTTTCGACATAAAAATAAATAAAAATAGTCTTAATAGACACACATATTTATCACCTACACATGGATTGCTTTTGGAACAAAAATAAATTAAAATTTATATGTCAAACTCAAAAGCATTGAAAATATGCAAACAAATCTCTGATACTTTGTGACCTCAAGGGACAACGATATGAAATTATGGACACTTTTTCATCAAAAGAAAATTGAAATAAGATCAATATAGTCGCTATAATGAATAATAATGGATAACAAGTCGAAAAACATATTTCACAGGGGATAAGCCCAATAAAAAATTCGATTACAAACAAAAAATTATAAGCTATTATACAATCGTATCAAGTTATACCAATAGATGTGTACAACTAGGCACATGACTGTAACCGAACCAAACGAACAATATACATAAGTATATGTTATGGTTTTGAGTTCGTGATAATTTAAACAAATATATACAAGAAAATAAGGAAAACAATTAGAAAACCTCAGCGATTAGAGCGTGCTGATAACGTCTTGTGAAATAGAAAAAGATAGAAGGAGACACAAACTAGAGGGAGAGAAAGGAGAGATAACTCTATTTATAGAGTTTACATACTTGGCTCCCAAGTAATAGGGTTCCACTAAAGTGGGCATCCATATAATAAACTGACGTTTATAACAAAATATAATTAGTTAGGTTAATAGATTAGTTTGATAATAATTAGAATAAATCATTATCATTGAATTTGTTGATTCAACAACATTAAATCAAGATATTTATGATCATGAAATTCTAGGTGAAGAACCAACTCAGGCAAGTAAAAAAGTTGAACATACAAGTGCTCCAATTACTCATGTACATGTATTAATGTATTGATTTCTTTTTCATTGAATTCGTCATTGTTGTGTCTGAAAAACTCAGTGTAGGCATGGTAAAAGTATGAATATCATGCCGGCAGCGACCGAATCGACATGGTATTCATACTTTCACCATACCGATACACAATGTCCCCTAATTTTGGAATTGTAAGTACACTGCCGGCACAAAAAGTTCATTATTGAGCATGCCAGTAGTAGTGCCGGCATGGTACATTGCTTAACTCTCTATGCCGGCTTATGATGCAAATTTCCCAGAAACTTGAGTTTTTTTCACTTGGCTTTCGACATTAATAGGTTTCAATCGAGCATGCCAGCAATTAATAAATTCGGCATGGTATTCATACTAAAAAAAGTGCCGGCAAAGTAAAACGACATGGTGTTCACACTAAAACTATGTCGGTACGCAAAATCGGCATTGTATTCATGATGAATACAACGCCGGTATTAACTAAAACTGAAAATCTTCATTTACGATTTTTGATTCTAACCTAAACGAATTCTTTTAAAACAAATCGATGATTATGTTTTTTTCAAGGAGGCATATTTATATATATAATAGATTAATCAACGATTTTTTTTTTTGAAACAACGATGAGATCGTGTTGAAATCGATGATGGAGAAAATAAAAATCAAAGAGAGGATCCGCCGGCAGAGAAGGACAAGAAAAGAGAAGGATAAGAGAAGAAGAAGAAAAGTTAAATTACTAAGGGTATTTTAGTATTTTCATACCCGAAACCACCCCTTAGCCGAAACTATCGGATGGGGATATTAATTCATATCCCCAAATTAGTTTTAGTATCCCCTAATTGCGCGTTCTTTCTTTTTGGTTGTGGTTTTAATCCTCCTTTACTTTTAATTCTTATGTGGCAGGTTTAGTGTTCGAAGTATTTTTTTCTCTTGTTGCCCAATTCATTAGGTTACAGTGGTGGGTATGTTTCTGTCTAATCTGTATGCGAAATTGTGAAGGTGGGTGGACTTTGGGTAAACAAAAAGGGTGATAGGGGAAAGGGACTTAGAGGAGTAGCCGGATAAAGTTGGATGGTGAAATCCATGAATTTCTCGTGGGTGGTAAATTCCATCAGAGTGAAATCTATCGGTTGTGATCCTTGTTTTTCACCTTTGCCGCAAAAAGGGGTGGGGGGAAGGGGGATTATTAAGTAGTATATCACTACAACATATGGCTTTTTTAGAACATTATGTAAGAGGAGAGGATGATAATATATAGGTTTTATCTATTATGCAAAAGAAGTTAGTAAAAACTAAAGGGGAGAACATATCACCGTAGTATTGTTTCAAAATTTTGATACAATTAGACTTTGAAGTAAGTGTTTGGGATTAACATACAAGTGCAGTTACTTTAATTATAAGACTTTGAAGTAAGTGGTTTCATTAAGGAAAACAATTAGACCTTAGGAAAAACCGATTTCATTAACAATATGAAAAACCGATTTCGTTAAGGCACTAAACCAATAAGAAAAATCTTCTTGTCTTCAAATCTGCAATAGTCTTCTATACCTGCACAATAATAAACTTGATTCCAACTTATGATCGATCATGCACAGAATGAAGTATATTAGCAATGGATAATCAGAAGTCAACGTCGAATCTAAAATCATATATAAACTATCACTAATATCTTGATCTAGTTTGAATGACCTTATGTTAGAAGACAAGGCTCAAGAAAAATCAAACTAGTTTCAATCAAGAGTTAACAATCGCTAGTCAATCAAATCAATAATCGAAAAATAAAATAACAATGCAATTCTAGTTTTCACCAACAGTACTAGTGGACACTTCTTGATCCCAAAGAAATCTTTAAACTAGCGGACGTAAGAGATTCCGCCTAATTAGGTTACTCTACTCTCCAAGATAGTATTACAAGTAATAATATTACTCGGCTACAACAATGACTACAAAACGATGTGCCTGCCTTAGGATGAATTTATAAGAAGAACAAAACTTCATTATTTATAAATCAAGGTAGTTTGCATACCAAGGAATTTTCATAACAGAAAAATATTCTCAAGATATGCAATAAAACACCTAAATTTGGTTTTGTCTCATTCTAACCAATATCCAATTGTACAACCGAAATTTATCCTTAACAACTCAATATTAGATAGTACTTAACTAATATATCTTTCCAGAGATATGTTTTGATTGCTAGTAAAACAAAAACATATTCATTCGAAAATCTTAAAATGTTATCAACCATTTCGGTTTGGGATCTCACCTTGAGTTTCAAGGAATATCTTTGAACAATTAATAAATAAAATTTCAGCACATGTTCAAATTACTCATTATGTCGACATCTTGAACTTTCCTATTTTGCAAACCCAATTTCCAAATCATACAAACCCTAAGTGTACGTGACTTAATGAAATCGGTTTTTCCTATTGGGACCGTTTCTACCTTGATTCCCAAATAGGTTATGATCGGTTTTACCTTGACTCCTAATATAGGTAGGGATCGGTTCTTCCTTGACTCCCAACATAAAGATCGGTTTTACCTTGATTCCCTATATAGGTTAGGATCGGTCCAAACTTAAGTCTTTCAATAAAAACCGGACCTTTGATCCTCTTTATTTCTTTCAACTACGAAACAAGTTCGTAAATTTACTTCCATAACTCATGTAATTAAACATAGTTTTCTATACATGAAATCAAACCTATGTTCACTACACAATCTAGTAACGAGTTAGAAATATTTTTTTGATGTCGCAATTACGAAGTTCAAAAGATAAGCATTATACTTCGTAATTCAATATACCAATATAAAACATTCATAACTATTGATATATTGTTCCTTGACATTTTGATCATAATAATTTGATCAAGTCTCTAATACTAGATTTCATGTATATAACTTCGCATGTTATGTTTTCAATCAGAAATAACTTGAAAGCTTGAGATATAAAAACGAAAACAAGTCAAGTCATGTATTACTAATCTCAAGTGAAAAGATGATGTATTTGTTGTTGTCGATACGTCTTCGGATTCCCCAGGTATTCATAGTAATACTTGTATGTCTCAACATTTCTAAACTTCCTAGTCTAACCTAACGAAGTTGACTCTAGTAATGTAATCAAGAGACTCATGAGTTTTGATACTAAAATATGACAGCTAATCTTGACATACCAACGCTTGGTGGGTTCAACCGAGCTTTACTCTAACAGGCTGAAATCATGATGGGGTTGGGGTATAAATTGCAGATTGCCTACATGCATCAATGTTCAAGCAACCACTAGGAGTGTATACCTGAACTTAGGGAATTTGTGAGAAACTACTAGGAGTCTGTATCTGAATATCCATTATGTCTATATCTCCTCTATTAGCTGCTATTATTTGAGTCCCTTCCACTAAATTTGGAGTAGAATGACGAATTCCATGACTTCTTTGACTGCTACCACCATGGATTGTATTCATACTGTTAGAGCATTTCTCGGTCGAACTCGCATGCGTTGCTATCTCAAGCATGTTTGTTAATGTTAGTGATCAAAACTATAAGTCTTGATTTCTAGCCTATTTATAGATGTCTCGGACTAGGACATAGATAATGTAGTTAAGCTTAGATCTCTCGGCGTTCATCATTTGAAGAGGAAGAACTACTAAGGGGAGCTTGTGGAACTTCATCAACAAAAGGTATGTGGAGACTTAAACTCATCTATCACTTGGAAATTCTATTTTTACTCTATCTCCTATATTGAGACATAAGTCGTGTTACGATATAGTTTTCTATTATGCACATTTGAGATTTCGAGCTGAGTTTATCTCGCTTATATATTTCTCGAAATGTGTGTTGGTAAGCTTTCGCTTTAGCCATGTTCATCTTACATTCGTGACGAAAGTCCAAATAAGATCATATGAAAATTGCCGAGTTACATCTAACATGGTTTGTGTGCTGCAATTATTGGGTGTTGCCTTGGAATGTTTCATTATGATAATTTCAATAACTTGAAAATCTCTTTGACAAAAAATAGTTTGTGAACAACAACTATATAACGTCCTATAAGAAAGTTTCAATGATTGAAATTAAGAGTTGATGATATAACCATCTTTCGATATAAGCATATATAGTGTGTTTGCACATTAGTGTATAAATCCATAAACCGGGAACCAAGTGTATGCATATGTGTGTATACAAAATTGGTGAAGGAGACAACATAAGTATGCGTACCCGTATGCATACTGGTAGAAGTTTTCGAAACGAAAATATCTGCTATGTTTAGGAATTACAAATTCATAAACTAGTCACCTTAAGTATGCGTACCCGTACGCATACTAGAGGAAGTTTTCGAACCGAAAATATCTGCTGAGTTTGGGAATTACAAACTCCTAAACTAGTCACCTTAAGTATGCGTACCCGTACTCATACTGGCGGAAGTTTTCGAACCGAGAATTTCTGCTGAGTTTGGAAACTTAACAAACTCAAATCTGGTTGCTTAAGTACGCATACTTAAGCTAGTTATTTTGTCAAATCGGTCTGTTCATGAACTTAAGCATTTAAATCTCAAGGAATGCAATCTTTGCAAATAGTGGCTATAATGTTCATGATTAATTCGAGTGAATCAAACCGATTTGGTTTCAATTGTTCTATGAAATTGAACAACTCTTTAACTAGTTTCATTTGAGTCACTTGAACTAGTTATGGATAAGATAAATAAGGTTAATATGAGAGTAAACATATGGCTAACCTCTGTTAACTAATTGTTAGCTAACATGAGTGCACACGTTTGGGTACGGTTACATAAACCTAAATGAGGATACATCTCATTTGTGTATAACAAGCTAAGTTCGATCCAACGGTTGAAAGATATTAGCATGGTTGAATCAGGTTTTTCATTGAACAGTGATTATTGAATGGTTTATTACCAAGGTAACTTGGATTGCAAACCCTGATTTGAAAACTATATAAAGGAGAACTCTAACAACTGGGAAAACTAATCCCCACACCTCCTGTGTGATACTAGTTGTATTGCTAGAGTAGATTCTCTTTTAACCTTAGGTTTCTTCTCGAGACCCTGTAGGTTAACAACTTGAAGACTTCATTGGGATTGTGAATCCAGACCGATACTACTTCTCTTGTAGTTGTGTGATATGATCTTGCTGTTTCTATCGTACGAGTACAATTGTAAAATTGGCTTGAGATTTATTTCTCCGATAGGAAAGATAGAAAAGTAGTCACAAACAATCTTCGTCTCATCGTTTGTGATTCCACAATATCTAGTTTCGTCATCAAACGATTTAGATTATTGTGAGGTGATTGATAAACTGAGTTGTTCTTCGGAAATATAAGTCTGGTTTATCAATTGGTTCATGTTCACCTTGATTTATCAAAAGAAGGAAAAAAAAACTCTAGGGTATTTCCGTGGGAGACAAATTTATTCAATCTTACAGACTTTTCTGTGTGAGACATATTTGTTTATCAAGTCTTCGACTTTGGGTCATAGCAACTCTTGGTTGTGGGTGAGATCAGCTAAGGGAATCAAGTGTGTAGTATCCTGCTGGGATCAGAGACGTAAGGAGCGCAACTGTACCTTGAATAAGTGTGAGATTGATTAGGGTTCAACTACAGTCCAGTCCAAAGTTAATTGGTAGTATGCTAGTATCTGTAGCGGCTTAATACGATATGGTGTTCAAACTAGACTAGGTCCCGAGGTTTTTCTGCATCTGCGGTTTCCTCGTTAACTAAATACTGGTCTCGGTGTTATTTTTTTTCCGCATTATATTTTGTTATATAATTGAAATATCACAGGTTGTGCATCAGATCAATCAATTAGAATATCCAACCTTTGGTTGTTGATTTACATTGATTGACACTTGGATATTGGACTTTGGTACCATCCAAGTTATCTATTAGAGAATAGCTTGGTTGAACCCACCAAGCGTTGGTATGTCAAGTTCGATTGTCATATTTTAGTGAATCAAAACTCATATTAAGAGTCGCTTGATTATGTACTAGAGTCAACTTCGTATAGGTTAGCTAGAAAGTATTAGGATTTGAGACATTACAAGTTTTGCAAAGACTTGAAGATGTGAAGAAGCAAGGAGATACAACGACAACATCATCCTTCCACTTGAGGTTAGTGATATTTGACTTGAACTGTTTCATTCCATAACGTATCTTTCAAGTCGTGCATATTGAAAACAAAACTGCGAATCATGATTGAACTCTAGATAGACATAGTATTAAGGAATACAATACGAGGTTTATTGCTTAACCATTAAACTTTGTAGATAAGACATCGACATAATCGTTTAAATGTTATTGTGATTATGTATGGGTATGAGGTGAGGATTTCATCCCAGGGAACAATGTTTATATGTGTCTTAAGGAAGTAAATTCATGAACTTGGTTTGTGAATCAAAAAGGAAATCGCTAGGTGTTATTGGTATTGTTATTCATTGCATATCTTGTGAACAACCAATTGCCTGACTTATGTATTGGTATGACTTTTATTAGTGAAACCGATCTTAAGTAATCACCTGAGATGGTATGATCGAGTTTGTGATTTTATGACTGACCAAATTTGGGTAAAGGGGAACCGATCCTAGTAAGAGGTGCAGTACATCACAAAGGGGAATCGATCCTTGTATGAGGTGCAGTAAGTTTATAGCAGAAAGGGGAACCGATCCTTTGGACATGTGCAACACGTTCTTAGGCAAAGGGGAACCGATCCTATGGACATGTGCAACAAGTACAAGTTAGATACCATATATATGTGGGGAAACGATCCTAGTACCTAGTCAACCGAATTTTGGAAAGCTAGTGTGACTATGCACATTACTCACATGGAGGTAGAACCGAAACTTGTTTTGGTAGGACCGTTACACCCATGATTTTGTGATTGAGTGTTCTTAATAAATCACATAGTTCTTGAAAGTCAGATGAACCAATTCTAAACTTGTTTGGAAGTGTGGCATATCGGGTTCAAGGTTGTAAGTATGAAAGAGAACTTACAAAGTAAGGATGTCGACATACTTTGAACACGTGCTGTGAATGTTAATCTTTAATTGTTCAAAGTTATTCCTTAATAGCTAAGGGAAGAGAATCCCAGGATCGAAACATAAATAAGTTAAGAATCTTTTAATTAAGGTTATTAATTTCATTTTTAGGAAAATAAGAATTACTAATGTGCATTTACTAATTAAAGATTTTCCGAGAGATTTCGATCATTATTTTTGGACAGAGTATTTCCAGGAATTATGGAAACCTAATTTGTGCTTTAATGAATATCTTGATAATATTTTCGGTATTGGAAATTCCTTGGTGTCCAAACTTCCTAGTCTATAAATACTTGAAGTTTGCATTTCTAGCAAACTAATCCTTCGTAACATCAAACTACCTCTTGTTGTGCTGCTACTGGTGAAGCCGCCTATTCGGAGAGGAGAGTAACCTAATTAGGGGAAATCTCTTACGACCGCTCGTTTTAAAGTCTTCTTTTGGATTGAGAAGATCTATTAGTACCGTTGGTGGGAAACTAGATAATTGCGGTTTATCTTTTGTTTTAGATTGATTTGATTGACTAACGGTGGTTGAAATTTGATTGCACCTAGTTTGTTTATGCTTGAGGATGTTCTCTTCTGATATAAGATTCACTCAAACTAGTTCAGAGTTTCGACAGGGATCTTTAGATTGTTTGTAAATCTAAAGACGATCTTGTGATGATCCATTGTTAACAGATTCCGTTCTGTGCGTGATTGATCACAAGAGATTTAAGTTGTTGGGCGCAGGTATTTATTGAAGATCTAAGAAGATTTGAAGACAAAGAAGATATTGAAGATTTCTGATTTGGGGTTCAAAATCTTTGGTGTGCACAATACTTGTTTCGGTAAAAAGAGGATCCAACTATAATCGGTTTTATCCTTGTGATAGAATTGGATTGATTAGTTGAGTAGATCGACATCAACACAATTCTTTGGATTAAGAGTGTTGATTGCAAAATCTTAACGATTACTTCGGTTTTTGAACATAAGATAGATCTAAGAACCTGACGTAGGAGTTTATGTTAAGATAAACAGAAGAGACTTTGTCCGACTCATATCACTTGGTTGAAGAGAGTTGATACCAAGCAGATTTGTTGTTCCTTTACTGTTTGGAATACAAAACAAAGGAATTGTTCAAAGTACGTGACTTATTCATAAGTTGGAGGCATGGGAATACATACGGAACTAGGTGAACTATAGGTTTAGTTGCTTGGTCTCAACTATACGAAGTTAGGTTATTTTGTATAACGTCTAAATCCTGAGAGTATTCAATTCTGGACAAGGTCCCGGGGTTTTTCTGCATTTGCGGTTTACTCGTTAACAAAATCTTGTTGTGTCATTTACATTATATTTCCGTATTATAATTGTTTTATTATAATTAAAGTAAATTACACAAAACGTTAATTCCTATTTACTTGATAAGTAATCCTATTGTGTTTGGTTAAGTCCGAACCTTTTATCAAGTAAACGTATTTAGTTGTTGTATTGTCTCGATCTCGTATCCATAGATGATCACACGAAGTGTGAACCGATTAGTTGCATTGTCTCGACTCAGTCCATATACAATCACTTTCGGAGAAAGGACTTATAGGTAGGAAAAGTTTTAGATTGAGGTATATTTGGGTACCCTTGTCTTTTTATTATCTCTCTTGTATTTAATTAGACTCGAAGATTTCTATTTGCTCGAGTAAGAATTAAATTGAGAGATCGAGATATTACACTATTTGATATACTTTATTCTAGATTGAGTCTGACTGTCTAGTGGATTCTCTATAAAGTGTATTGGAGTAAGTCCTCTCAGATTACCAAACGAATTGTTGGGTGTGGTTGTTAGACCCCCGCATTTTCACATACCATCACAACTTAAACCTATTTGAGAACTTGTTCTTTTATCGGCACCACTTTGAACCTGTGCCACCACGACTTACACTCATACCATCATTTCTTGAACCTCTTGGAGTGTCAGAAATTGCAAACGTCAAATTGTCCTTTGGATCTACATCTGGTTCAAGTGAAAAGTCTGAAATCCATAAGAAGATGCATTAAAGCGTTCAAATGGTTCTGGTACTCTTCTGGTGATGTCACCACCCCATAATATAACTTCTGATGCAGACCTTCATATCCAAATGGAACAGTAATAATGTCTTACGAATGAGATAAAGTCTTGATATCCCAAAATATTTAAGGCATATTGGACGAACCCATTTGACTAGTAGGATACGTATATGCTTCCCCCGTCGGTGGTGGGGGTTCGGATGGAAGATCAGTAAGTGGCATATTGTCAATTGCTGGAAAATCCACACCCAGGTTTTGTTGTTGCACAACAATATTTGGCTTGCAAATCTTCTTGAACCAACTATAGTAATCAAAATCATTTTATGTGATTCGGTTCAAATCTTCAGGTTCTTCCCAAGGTTCTTCATTATTTAAACAACTTTATGCAATCATCATGTGAAATTATCGAGGTTAGAAACGAGTTGGTTGCTTTTACCTTTCTGTCTTGTAGTTGAAAAATATGTTTTTCTCCATAGTACCAAATACCATGACCAGTGACAGGACCGTAGAATTCTCTGTGCTGATTCTTGATGCTACTTGTCAAGAGAAATATTCGGCATCTCGTTCATGTTTACAGTTGTTCTGCACATTTGTTGCATCCTCTGGATTGCAACGACATTTCGACCGTCATTTATCTGACCAATCCAATTATCGGCTTTGTACTTGTACACGACTGGATAAATTATACGGTTATTGCAAAGATCAAACAACAAAGTAAGTATGAATAACATTGATAAACATTGTTGTTTTAGTATATTTACCAGATTAACAATTAAATTGATAATGAATCAAATAATAGAAAGTGATTGTGGATTGTGGTTCTTACTCCCAACAAGACCCAAAATCCATTCAAGCTATATGAAGTAACACACGAGCATTCACTGAAAGTTAAATATAGTTCACCTAAAATTGCAGACCCCCAATCATATGTTGATGCTTTAGATAAATCTTTTAAAGCTTCGAGAAAACCAACTAACTCCACCGAGCTATCATTGGGGAACATAATTTTGCATGGGATGTATAACATAAAAATACGTTCAAGATCAAGATAATCAACATGGAACAAATTTGTTGTTATTCGCTTAGGTTAACTGCCATTCTCCTAGTATAATGCTTCAAAAAACTCTTCAACCCAGATACTCTTATTCCATTTGTGTGTAATTTTCTGGATTTTGGCTTTCCTTCAATGCCATTTGAGTACAGTGAAGTAGTTGTTTCCATCTTCCTTCCTACTCCCGCTTTAATTGGTTAAATGGAAGTAAATCTCCCCCGCATATTATTCCCATCAACACGTACAAATCTAACTGTGTAAACCCTAAAAATAACATGGTCATAATTATAGTCTGTATCTAAACTAAACATTTAATCTAGATAAACTAACAACTGAATTGGAAAAAATAAAACTTACCACATTCAAAATCCTTGAAAAAGAACGCATTTGCGGTATTCCGCCGATATTCTAATATAACTCGTACAACTTGAGTCATGTGGTTTTTCCTTTTCATATAGTATAAACGCTGCCAAGGATATATTCTCACGCCGTCTTGAACAAGTAAGGGAAGGATCTCAAACACACTATTGATCTCAGACCGCCCACCTCTTAGTTTAAGTAAACCAACTCGCTCGGGATGGCTAGATATATGCCTAGATAATACACCAAAACCAACTAGTTGTCTAATATTTACGAACTCTTTTTCTTTATCCTGAATCCAGACGCCATCACATATTGTAAAGATATATTTTCCTTTATCTTTTCTGTTTCTTTTTCTTTGTCTAACTTTTTTGGTACTCATTTTCAAAATAATCACTCAAAAAAAATTGTTCTCATTTGATCTCGGAAAAAGAGAAAAAGAAATATGTGTACGAAAGACTGAAGAAAATAATGTCATTTATATACTACTGTAGAGCACCAACCGTGGCCGGTGAAGTCTCCATCGAACCGGTTAGACTATATCGTTCAATAGAGACTCCATCGCCAAACAATCCTACCGGCTGGATGTGCGGGCAAGGTGGGGCTCAGCTATGCTGCTGAGTGGCCTTGGAATAAAATTGGGGGAAGGCTCAAAGTACCTTGAACCAAAAGAAACCTGCCTCTCTCTCTGGTTTACTTTTCTTCCCAGCAAAACTCTTGTTAAAACCCTACTTCTTCCATTAGCTAAAAATTCCTTAAAGGAAACTAAAACTACTGAAAAATGTCACAGCTTCAATCACGTCGACTTCTCTTATTCTTAGCAAACAAAAGTAATCGATTTCATTCAACAGTTTCAAGAAATCCACCAAAGGCACCCATAGTTTCTTCTGCATCTCTTCTCAATAATGCTAGCAATAGTAAATCTCCCCCTATTCCTCCTCCTATCCCTGTTCCTAACATGGGTTTTGAAGACGACGATCATGATCCATGGAGATTTTTGAAGTTTGGGCTTTTTGCATCTCTTGCCGGAGCTGCTATTACTGCTGGTTATGCCACATATGGTTAGTACTTTGTATTCACTTCTAGGGTTTTTCTTTGTTGTGATCTTGATTTGATCTCTGGTTTGGGATAAATTATTTGAATGAGAGAACCCCATTTGACTAATTGATAGGTAAAAAAGTTATAATCTTTTGAAATCATACTGTGAAAATACTTATACCCTAATTATTTTTAATCCTTGTACTGTATGATCCGGGTGATAAAATGATTGATTGTGGTGAACTAAAGGGAGGGTGGAAAATGCTCTATTTGTATCCATGTTCCATTGTTTGATTGATTCAAGTTTAATCCTGAATCATTAGATTCATTTATTTAATTGATATCCTCCTCATGAGATTTTGAGCTGTCAATTTGATAATTGAAGAAAGAAAAGGGGAAACTATGAGGAAGTTTGGGAAGTAGAAAGAAATAATTACTTGCATTGTTTTAGAAACGAATGCCCTTATTGTCATTTCTAATAAAAAAGAAATGTAAGTTGATTTTGCAGCTTACTCCTTGGAAGAAGTGGATGAGAAAACAAAGTCATTACGACAAGCTACAAATTATGCTGTAGAAAATGATGCACCTGGTCTCGAGGTATGTATGGCTCTAGGTGTTAATATCAAGATAGTTTTTTATGTTGGTTGTAACCGTTTATTTATATTGATATCTTTATTGTGTGAATCTAAATGTTATCAGAAATGTAACCTCTCTCTTCTTCTCTTGAACAGAAATTTAAGGCCCTGGCTTACAGAACTGCAATGAAGGGTGAGCGCTTTTATCAAATTCCTTGGACGGATTTAATCTTCTGAGTCTCGGCATTCTACATTCTTACATAAGCCGCATCAGGATGCGCCTCTTTATTACACTTCCTATAATCCGTAGTGGACGAGTTCTCATCATTTGATTAGTGTTCTCAATCACACGATTGATTTCAGTAATTTTATTCTGTTATTGCAGTCCCTGCTAAATCCACTGAGCTGTACCTGGATCTCAGAAAGACATTGGAAGAACATGTCCGGGTGTGTATTATATTGTACATTTGCTGTCTTTTTTTTTTTTTCTTATCTACGAGTAATCTCTTATCCCTTTCTATTCGTGAAGGGTTTTACAGAACCAACATCTGAAAAGCTTCTCCCAGATATGCATCCTCTGGAGGCCCCACATGTTTTTACTCTTGTGCTGGATCTGAACGAGACATTGGTACACTCTGATTGGAAGGTAAGCTTCTGCTCTTTGGTGAAGTTGTCACCTTCATCTTTGTGCTGCAGCCTTTCACAATTATTACATCATAGTTCAATCCATATGGCTTGTGAGTTACTTGTTGGAACTATGGATTTGTATGAAGAGCTTTTGTTGTTTGGGCTTGCACTTCGTCAATTTTAACTGATAATGAAAAGTTTTTCTTGCCGTTTTAAGCGTGAAAGAGGATGGAGAACCTTCAAAAGACCAGGAGTTGAAGCCTTTTTGGAACATCTTGCCCAATTTTATGAAATTGTTGTTTATTCTGATCAGCTACAGATGGTAAGTTGATTTACTGGTTCCACCGGACGATTTGTTATTTGCCCCTGTTATTGATTATTCTCTAATTGTTTTGTTTGTGGATGCACTCTAGTATGTCGATCCGATAATTGAAAGGCTTGATGCAAAGGGATGTATACGATTTAGGCTATCAAGGTCTGCAACCAGATATCAGGATGGGAAGCATTATAGGGTAATTGTTGTTCTCTTGCTTTATTATTCTCTACTATTGCAATTATTTGGTTGTCTTTTGTTCTATGCTCATTATTATTTGCTTGCATGTGTTTAACTTGATCGCTTGGTTGCCACTCGTAGGATGTGATATTATTCTCACTTTTGGTTTTCAATGCTGATTGGCAAGCTTACCTAGCATTTGATCTCCCAGACCCTAGTTTAGGAAGAGTCTCTCTGTAATGGCTCTGGTCACTAAAGCAAAATGTGCACATTGTATGTAATGCTTTTGATAGTCTGCGATTTTGGTGTACATGTTGATAACTCATGTTTTTGGTTCTATAATAAGTTGGCTTGCTAGTAACTCAAACTTAACACCATAAAGTTTGCAAAACTTGCTATTGTATCAACATAAGAGTGTAAACTTCATACCAAAACTAACTTAAGCGAATCCATTACTGGAAAAATAAGAAACTGGAACATAAAGCTTACAGTCATAGGTAGTAATTTACAATCTCCGGCAATATTTCAGTTACCTCAAAAATCGGATTATTTTTGGAATTCAATCATTTCGTGTTGGATAATGACAATTTAAGGCAATTGTGTCATTATTCACATTTAATTTTGATAAGAATTAATAAAATATGTGAATATCTACTATAAAATTTAGAAAACGTATTATTTAAGATACTTTACCCACAATATAGGTTAACTACGTAAATGTAGTTGTGTTCCTACATATTAAAAAGATTCAGCAAATTTTAAGTAAGTTCCCCCTTATTTGTTTGGAAATATTCAGGTAAACTAAACTTTGGCTGAAAAAGTACAAGATTGTAGGTGAAATTTCGTATTGGTCACACTAGAAACTGATTTATTTGGGCCAAAGATAACGAAATGTTGTACCTTTAAAAGTTTATAGATACATACTGTTCATAGGCTATGTTAAGTTTGTATCAATGTTTAGAGAACAGCCATTATAACGTCTCGGGGATCCATTACGCTTTTAACCATAAAACAGTTTTGGCTGAACACTAATCAAAAGATGATTTAAAACGTAAAAAAGAACAGCCATTGTAACTTGGAAAATGAATACTAATGAAATCATGATTATTATTCTGTAGCATTTCTAAGGTCTGATCCTGTCTCTGGTTCAGCCGCCACTCCTTTATATTGTCAATTTGTCATCAAATCTATTTGAGTTCCCCACCCCCACCCCCCTTTTAATTCTTGTTTTGTATTAAGTGTTCCTGTTATATTGGCCTGTTACATACACCATGGCATGACCTTGAAAAACAAAAAGAAACGAAAAAAGCCAAAAAGGTACAGTTATATTAGGAGGGATGATTAACTTGCTCAGAATTGGATCATTTAGGATTTCATCTACAAAAAATCCCTATTAGTTTCATCTGCGAGGCATTTGTTCTCAATGATGCTCTATAAAAATAAACTAGCATTATCAGGGGATGAACTGCTTTATGTAATATAACTTCGTGTGCAGGACTTGTCAAAGCTGAATAGAGATCCTAAAAGGATCATATATGTAAGTGGTCATGCATTAGAATCTACACTGCAGCCAGAGAATGCTCTTCCAGTTAAGGCTTGGAAGGTCGACCCAGATGATACAACTCTTTTGGATCTTATTCCATTTCTAGATTGTATGTAATCTTATACTTCTCTCGTAGTGGGATGATTGTATTAACTGTCTATGAGTATGACAATTTAAAAACCTGACCTGATTTAATTCAACAGTTGTTGCTCGCCAGAGACCTGCTGATATTAGACCAGTGCTTGAATCTTATAAAGGCCAGGATATTCCAACTGAGTTCATCAAACGTTCAAAGGAGCTTCAGAAGTAAGTAACTGGTTCAGTTGGTTATTTTTGTACTCTTCATGTGGATCAGGAAGAGAGGTATTGATATCTTAATGCTACATATTGGAAAATTCTTTTGTATGCTCATATGCATCCTTGGGTGTGACAAAATAAATAATTATGGAAGGTATATCGTCCAGTTATGTAGGCATCATTACTTTCGCATAGGGGTTTCAGTACAGTAGGTACCCAATCAGCTACTGTACTGAAATATACAGTAGCAGGCTTAAATCATTTATGTGAAATATACTCTACTTCGGTGGATGCTGAAACTTTTGTGGTGATTATGCAGGCTTAAATCACAGAAGCAGCAGCCTGGCCGTCTCTGGCGATGATCCACATGAAGAGTACAAAGATTAGTACAAACTTTTGTTGTGCCTCAAAGATTAGATTATGGGAATGACTAGTTTAATTGATCTTTAGTGAAAAGATAAGAAAGAAATATAACCTATATCAGTTTCATGGGATTCTGTTGGAAGATTTTTTTCCTTACCTGGAGCTTACCGTTTTATTGCATACAAGCCCCTAACCTGGTGCTTATAACTTGTGTGAAGAAATATTAGATTTTTTGTTATCATCAGTTACACTGAAAACATTTTTATAAAGCTAGAGGCTAATCAGCTAAATCAATGAACAAAGAAATTAAACTTTCCTTGAGCAGAATTTTAAGTTAAATTTGATTGGCAAAACATTCGGGGTCTTGCCCATTTCTGTGTCTAAACGTCTAACTGCAGTGAAATAAAATACTTCAAGAAACCTGTTCCTGTTGAGACCTCTTTGTCGCACCTGTCGACCCATCGTATTGTGCTTCTTTATCTCATTCAGACCCTTTCAGACCCTTTTTAGAACCCTAACGCTCCAGCTTTTCCTGTTGAGACCTCTTTGTCGGCCCTTAACCCCGGCTTTCTACTCACCAGAGTTGTAATCAACCCACGACCCGTCATCGTATGATGCTTCTTGTGTAACTCATTCAGAACCTTCTTGTGCAACTCAGAGTCCCAACCAGAGGGCATCGGTTGGGAAAAGATCACTGCACGCTGTTGTTCAAGCGTTCCTCGCGTCTGCACCACACCATATTTGAGCTTGTCACTGAAATACCCTGTCAACTTTTTTCTTAGGTCCTCTGCTGCTATCCTGTTCTCATGTATCACCAATACATGTGTTTTACAATCAAGAGTTCCGTCCAGCTTCTTTTGCGTCTCCTCGACTGAATCCATGCTTTGCCAAACACTATTGCTAGGTTCCAGGGCTTCCATTGGTTGGTTGGAGATGCGAGGAACCTCAATTTTGATCCACTCACTCATGACAATGATGCTACCCATATAAATCATGCTATCAAATGTGCATTTAGCAATCCCTTCTCTAGGTGGACTGTTCGGTTCACTACAATCTTGTTTTGCAGCCCCAAGAACCATCCCCCGAGTTCCATCCTCCGTCTTAATTTTCACATTTCTAAACAGATCTGCTTCATCATCTGGTTTAAACATGCCCTTGATAAGAACAGTCTCATTCAAGATCAAGCAAGGAGTTCCAGTCCGCTTAATTTTCTTCCATATCTTTACAGCATGGTAGTCGAGCACAACAGCTGTTGCTAAAACCTGAAACCGCCGCCTTATTGTTAGCCGAACTCCGCACAGCAACAACTCCAGCACTGGAAGGTGCAAGAGGGCCCCAAAACGTTGCAACACAGGTTTCATCTTCAGGAGTATATTCAAGCAGTTTGTTCCGTGCACCGCGGTCTCGGGTATACAAAGGTATTGTTTGGTACCTTCTCCAACCAACTGAAACAATGATCGGATCATTGCTCCTCAAGGAATTCATATGCCAACTGTGTCACATAATTCTCGCCTGCATATATCCAGCAGTGTGTTCTGCGGGATCGATACCTCCTACGAGAATAGGCTGACAGGGATTACGGTTGGTAACCATCTCAAAAGGAACTGCAAGAACCCCAAATACTAGGTAAGTCCCCATACTGAAACTCTCAATCTTAAACTGAGGAATTTGCATGTGCCGTTCATTGCTGTCAGGTGATGGCAAAGGGCAAGGGTCAGCTGAGATTGTAATATCAGCTAAAGGGTAATCACTAACACCAGCAATATGCACCATAGTTCCTTTCTTGATATCACAACCTCGAAGATAACCGTACAACATTATGTTTCTCCTGCAATTAGTATCCTTGCACACTTCTTCTGGAGAAGTGACATCCTCAAAACGATCGACTAGCAAATAAGGATGCGTAGCACGAGATGGCAAAGTACAAAATTCCTCAAATGATAAGAAGTCCGCCAATTCTCGAATATGATTCTCCTGAGTACGGGGATCAGAGAACCAAAATATACGTGCTTTTTCGCATATCTTAGTCCTGAATTTTTCCATGAGGCGCTGTTTGGTTATTTTTTTGTGTGTGTTCATCTTTTCGGACATCAAGATGTGTAAACACCCCGACGACATTTGGCATGCCATGTACTTGTAAGAGGTTAAGGAACTCGAATGTTTCCATCTCAAACCCATAATTTCCGTCAACGAGCAACAACAAGGCATCTGCATACTTTGCAGCATCAATCATGCCATTCATATTATTGGGACACTCCACAAACTGTATCCGTCTTCTGTTAACTGACGAAGCTATCGTAATGGGGCTTCGTATGTGTGCATGCTTTTCGTTTGTATATTGCTCTATTAGAGACTTGATCAACAAAGATTTCCCAACCTTTGGAGGTCCATGGACTACAATCACATATGGAGCTGTTGCTTCTTGCGCCATGCCTGGCTCTTTCTTATCAGAAGATTCTTGCACCATGAATGGGAAGCAGCTTCCTTCTCACTCACAAGCGGTAGTAATAGTTAGGGTTAGTTCGACTAGGGAATCGCTTCTAGTTAAAGTTCCCTTGTTGAGTGACAAGGGCGCAGGTCAGGTTTATAAACTGTTGAAAGGCAAGGTGTTTGTTTTTGGCTGATTCGACATCTGGATCTGACTCGGACCCTGATTCAGCACGAGTCAGATGTCAGACCGTTAGTTTTTTAGTTTGAATCAGATCTGACACGCAACCTGACTCAGATCTAACTCCTGATTCGGATCTGTTTGAGTCAGGAAACAAAATATCCCTCACTTATAATTATAGAGCTAAACCACTGACTCGCATATTTCTAAATCAGTTGAGTTTGATCTGATTCAGAAAACAAACACATTGACTCGGATGAATCCGGGGTTTCAGTCAGATCAGACCAGCCAGATTAGACAAAAAAAAAACGAAATAGTGGACCAGATAATAAAAATTGGAAACAATTTGGACCTTATAGCTCAAACTAGTCCCGCTTTGGACTACACCGTTATTTTTCCCCATCCCTCTAAAATTCGTGGGAGTGTCTCTGATTCTGATGTACTTTTGTTCTCGAGTTCAAGTGTTGTTGTTGTTAAAAAATCTAGGGTTTTGTCCGTCAACCACTATTTTCAGTTTACCGTTATAGTATACAGAGAGGAGAAATCTAGGGTTTGATAAAACTATGGGGCGTTACCGTGGTGTTCCTAATTCAGCAGACGAGGATCTAAGTTCCAGGTACTTATTACCCTTCTTCAATTCATTCATACTTCGGTTCCGTTGTCAAATTTAGCTCTTTTCCGAAAAACCCAACTTTGGAAAGTTCGTAATTTCATGGAAATAATTTGTGAGTGTTGAAAATGCAGTTCCTTTGTGAATTTTGAGCTCAACTAGAGGATTATTTTGTACAGTCAGTCAGTACTGGAAGAGTTTATGTTCTTGAATTGAAATTTTTTGCAACAATTTGTGAGGATTATCTTGAATTTAGAATTCCTGTGTATGCAAGAAATGCTTATTGTGCCGTTATAACCATCAAAGGATGATGCCCATAAGGCTTTGTAGGTTTTTAGTGCTGCAAATGCAGCTCCTTTGTGAAAATGCAGCTCCTTTGTGAATTTTGAGCTCAACTAGAGGATTATTTTGTACAGTCAGTCAATACTGGAGGAGTCTATGTTCTTGAATTGAAATTTTTGACAACAATTTGTGAGGATTATTTTACCTTAAACATTCATGCCTGTAAAGTGCTTTATGATGTTCACGTTGATGAAGGAGTTCTGTAGTATCAGATGTTTTTACGTTGTAGTTATCTTTCAAGTATTAGCATTTTCTGATAATCTGTACATGCCCTTGCCTATTGCTGTTTGGATTTCTTGTGCATCTTTTTTAAAATTAGTTATTTGCTGTTTTGGTCTCTCTGCCATCTCCCCTGAAATGAAAATTCACTTGATTTTCTTATTTTTTTTCTAGGTCTAAAAGAAAAAGGGCGGGTAGCAGTGGAGAGAATTTGGATTCTTCAAGTGCAGGTTTGTTCAAACATAACCATGTGAAAATCTTCATAGTCTCCTATTTTATTTTTGTTATCAGTTTAAGACACAATTGGTTAGAGAGAAGTCTGTTTAAAACGTTTCTAGTCGATCGTGGATCTGGCTCCTCAGTGGGCGACCGCGATATTAGAATATTGACCCTGTAAAAACTAATGTGTCAACGAATTTTGGTTCTCAAGCTAATCCAGCATTTCACATATTCTTTTACTATTCAATTATCAAGAACCACATTATCGTGAGTAAGTCCCTCAACCTGTGGTTTGGACATGTGCAAAGCAACAATCTGAAAGCATTTCTAGGACCTTAAGTTTTTCACCACAAGCATTAGAATATTGACCTTGTCCTGTCATCTAGTTTATGCTGTTTTTTCTCCTCTGAAAATGACTTCTGTGAGTAGTGGTATTCCAAAAGATCAAAAAGTTAATGTCGGAAAAAGTGTTCATGCTCCATTCACCATGCACCTGTCTTATTGAGATTTTTGCCATAAAAAATGTTGAAGTCGTCCTTAGGGAGGTTGTTGGATGATTATCTAGTGTATGGTAATGTTTTGTTATCTTTTCCTCTTGTCACATATTACGCCTATCACCGCCTTTGGTTGAAAAAATGCGTGTCTTAGTCCCCCTCCAGGCCAGTAATATTTTTCAGTTTGAACTGCAATGCCTATACACTAAGTATATACAAAAGCACTTGTCATGTATGTCTTATGCCATTTATGGGCTTTCTTCACTATCCTAGAATCTTGGTATCTAGAAGGCATCAATCAGATAACATCAGTGAGTTTTCTTTTCTTTTTGATGAAACAGCTCCAGGAACAAGTGATGGAAAGAGGGCATTATACCACTGCAATTATTGCAATAAAGATATTTCTGGGAAGATTCGTATCAAGTGTGTAAAGTGTCCTGATTTTGATCTATGCATAGAGTGCTTTTCTGTAGGAGCTGAAGTTACACCTCACAAGAGCAATCACCCTTACAGGGTTATGGTGAGTATCTGCTTTCTTTTTATTTCCTTTGAACTAACTGTTTAGATTGGTTTGTGCACATGCATCTTAAGCTACTTGATGAAGCAAATTATCATGATACACGCTGTTCAATGTGTGTACTTAGTGTGAAACGTACTCACTGTCAAAAATTAGAGATGTGCATATTCTTGTCAAAAAAGTGTATATGGTAATATTGTTCTAATTCTGGTAGTGCACAGGATATGGAGAATATATAC
Source organism: Papaver somniferum (assembly GCF_003573695.1). NCBI lineage: Eukaryota > Viridiplantae > Streptophyta > Magnoliopsida > Ranunculales > Papaveraceae > Papaver > Papaver somniferum. The sequence continues at coordinate 95,802,133 of NC_039359.1, forward strand.
CATAAACCAACATATGTTTAGATTGTTTTAGACTATATAGGGGTCAAAAAGTTAGGATTTAAAAGACAACGGCTTAAAAAATTTATGCCATGTAAATCATTGCTGTTCAGAAAATTATTACTCTTTGTTTACTGTTAAGTGATTTGGCAGCGATTTCTGGTCATATGTTTTCTAATTCTCCATTTCGATTGCAACTGGTTGTCTCACATCTTATATGATCTACTGCAGATTATATATGAGTATTGTACTTTATTAACTCTCTTGCCTTTCTTTTTCCATTTTATTTTCTTCAACAGGACAATTTGTCATTTCCCCTTATTTGTCCAGATTGGAATGCAGATGAAGAGATATTGCTTCTAGAGGTACTTCCTTTACATATCATAACATCCATATGAATCCACATACAGTTACGTGAATCAATATGGAATCATCACATCCACATTTAAGGCTTGTACAGACCACGTGGGGGAGCTTATGCCTGCACAATTTTCACATTGTAGGGTATTGAAATGTATGGATTAGGTAACTGGGCAGAAATTGCAGAGCACGTTGGTACGAAGAGTAAAGCTTTATGTATTGATCACTTCACGACTGCCTATATGAATTCTCCGTGTTTCCCACTCCCTGTAAGATATATATCATTTTTTACCTGATATTTCCAAGGGCATCAGCCACGTATGTTTCTATGCAGTAATAATAATTATCACTTGTAAAAAAATGGTAGTAATAATCTTTTGTAGGACATGTCTCATGTTGTCGGAAAGAACAGAAAGGAGCTTCTTGCTATGGCAAAGGGACACAATGAGGTCAAGAAAGGTTAGTCATGGGTCATGGCTTCTGCAGCTAATTCTTTCAAATTTTCATGAATTATCCTGATGTTGCTTCAACTAAATTCAACTGATGTATATCAATCACCCCTTACGATTGCTCAATATTATGTTTCTGTCAATTGTTCTTTGTTAGAATTTGAAGTTACTCTCAGCAGATATTATTTCTGATAACATTAAATAAAGAACTTGATTTAGCGTTTCATACATATTTGACTAGGGTGGCTATACTAGTGAGGACCATGGTGATAGTAGCACCTTCAGTATATCAAATATATTCTATGTCTAGGTTCTGTCTCCATATGCTAGCAGTATGACATGCTTGATCAGTTCGATAGCATGCAAACCATGTCATTTTCCACATCTTATTGTTCACATGAAAAGCTATTAGAAAGCTGCAAGTTAATATTGATGATAGTTAAATTGAGTCTCACTGTTCCGGAAATTGTTGGTTGAATATAGATTAGACTCCATTTTGAATGGTGGTTATTAGTGTTGAAATTCCTTGTTACCACTTTTTGACAATGTGGGCATCCTAGTAGTTGGGTATGAACATGTTAATGGGGATACTTCAAAACGTTTACTACATTATTCTGCTTTGAATCTGTGTTACAGTTGTTAAGAACGTGAATTACATACCAGTTGGTAATAATGTTTAACCTCGATCTTTCCCTATTATTATATTTTATGAGTTGATGTAGAAAGCCATAAAGTATTTAGCTCTAACTTAACTTAAAAGGGACGAGGTGAATTAGTCCGTTACACGTCAGAATAATTGACAAGGCACCTAAATGGTATGCTGTCAAAGGCGCCGCCTAGGCGCCAAAGTGGCCTTATTTTGAACTGGGCGCCACGCAGTGGGTGAAGAGATGCCACTTTTAAAAAGTGACGCTCAGGCGTTGCCATTCTAAGCGCTCAGGCCAAGGCCCCAAAGTGGCATTTTGTGCCAAAAAAAGGAGAAAAAACATTTCCAAAATCTTTTGAAAATCTTTTTCATTAGGTCATACATTAATATTTTAAAACCCTAAGCTAATTATGTAACAACAGTAAACGAAAAACAAATCTTTCCAAATCCTTTGCGAATCTTTTTCATTTTAAGATTTGCAAGCTACTATGGAAAATCCTAAGCTAATTATCAGTTATGTCAAGAACATGGCATTTATTAAGCTAATTATCAGTTATGTCAAGAACATAACATTTATTAGTTACTTTTGATAGTTATTGTTACACATTATTCCCCCACCATTCATAACATAGCCTATTTGGCATCAGTGCATTTGTCTTAGTGGCCTTTAACTAGGTAAAATCTTAATGTAGTTCTGTTAAAATACTCATGTATCACGCTTCCTAATATGCATTGTTTGTACTTTCCCGATGAATATATGTTTTTTACTGGTAGATCAAGGCCAGGGAGGATCATCTTCCAATTGTTTCTGCATGCTCTCAAACTGGTGCATTTGATTTGATAGATACAGATGATCTTATGAGTTTTTGAGTTTAAAGAAAGAGACTTCTGAGAAAATTAGTTGTGCATATCTAACATTTAAATGCTGAACGGTTCAAGTTGGGTTTCTAGAATACTTGCTTGAAATAGATCAAGGATCTTTTATTGATCCCCGCTAAATGTTTTCGCTTATCTTCCCTTCTTCATTTTTCCTTGATTTGTATTATTTAGTAAACTTTTGTTTTCTTGCAATAAAAAAGAAAAAGTTCTTTGTTCTAAATGTTACAGTGACTGCCACAGGATTTCCTACATTTGGGGATTTCACGCTGAAAGAAGATTCTCCATTCTCTCCCTCTAGAGTCAAGTATGATCAATATCTTATTATGTTATATGTAGAAGATTGCTTGTCCTTCCCTTCCCTTCCGTTCTTTTTTTTTTTTTGCCTTTTTCTTTCTTTATTAGAGTCTTCGAAATTGCTAATTCGGTTTGCTTCTTCAGGATTGAAGGTCAATCACCATCTAGCTTAACTGCAGGTATGTAATCTCAATGTTCCTTCTCTAGCAATCTGATTTAGTTGGTCACGAGACTAGATAATTTCATGTATGCTGTAAATAATGCAAGAAGCACAAACTTGTTTTCAGCATCAGATGATTCTGGGACTGGTTTTAGCAGCATCAATAGAGCATCAGCAGGTGCAGTTAAGAAAGCATCAAGTATGGCCCAAATCAAAGAGACAGCAGATCTGGTCAAAGTGGAAGGTTAGTTTACTTGGAAACTTGGAGTTACAGATGGATAAGCAAACTTAGGAAACAAACCTTTCTTGTCTTCAGTCCTCAAAGCTTTATCACGTACTGCTCTTAGCCTTAAGTCTTCTGGGAAGTATTTGTTTGTTATATGCTTAATGCAGTTGAGGGAACAAGCTTTTGCATATAACTTCCATTTCCTCTTAGCTCTGGGTCTCCCTTCCATCATATAGAATCGTCAGAGAGAAGTCGAACTTTAGGTTTCAAGTCATATTAAGTGTTCATGGGGCAGGTAGTCCTACAATTGAATTTTGCGGCCTTAACTTTTCAAGGCCTTACTGGTTACTTCTTATAGGCTTCCTGGAGATAGAGACCAGTTCCTTGTGGGCCATGTGGGCGTTCCTTTGGGATTTAAATTGGTTCACCAGGGTAACATCTTTCACTAAGTTGCAATTGGACATTTAAATTGGTTCACCAGGGTAACATCTTTTACTAAGTTGCAATTGGACAAACCTGTAGTGTCTATACTCTCAGTGTCTATAGCGCTAATCCTTATAATGGTTCACAAGGTAACTTTATTTTGCTATATGCTGCTGCCAGATTCTCATGTGGACAGAAGTATTGGGGGAAAGAAACCTATACCTGCCAGAGAAGAGGGTCCATCTATGACTGAACTAAGTGGCTATAATGCCAAAAGACATGAGTTTGAACCCGAATATGACAATGATGCTGAGCAGTCACTTGCAGAGATGGAGTTCAAGGGTACGGATACTGAAGCCGAGTGTGAACTTAAGCTGCGAGTGTTGCGTATTTATCTGAATAGGTATACTCGTTTTCTTTCTCTATCGCACGGCATTATAGCTAGTATATAATGTTTGACGGGGTCTTTCGGTACGTCTGTGATAGAATGTCATCATGAACCCTACTTAATATGCATCCCTGAGAAACATTCTTCTATGAGTATAGCGCATCCGTTGTACACTTCTATTCAAGGAAAATTTCATCTGTACTTCATAACTTCAATTTTCATGTAGTAAACATGCTTATATATTGCATGTGTGAATGCGAAGTATCATGAAAGTGGAACATTCAATCACTATGAGACTCTTGACATGTTACAGTAAGAGTTGAATATGAATGTGAAATGCACTATTGTAGTAGAGAATGTGAAATGCATTATTGTAGTAGAAATTCTGCTTTTATGACCCTCCCATGTTGGACCTGCTTTGAGGTGAATTACATTCGTTTTCCTTATAGATCAAATGTACTGACAGATTCTTGGCAGGCTTGACGAGAGGAAGCGTAGGAAGGACTTTATATTGGAAAGAAATTTACTGAACCCTGATCCGCTGGAGAAGGATCTCTCTCCTGAAGAAAGAGAGATATATCAACGTTACAAGGTTTACATGCGCTTCCATTCGAAAGAAGAACACGAGGAACTCATAAGGACAGTTATTGAGGAGCACGGAATGAAGAAAAAAATTCAAGAACTTCAGGTATGTTGCTTGTTTGACAATGAAAGTTAGTAGTTCTGGTTCAGGCAAGCATTCTTTTCCGAACTACCCTGGAACTTTTCCTGCGAGAATTAGCAAGTGGTTTAGGTATGCCATGAATAGTGGTTGACAAAGCTACATGCATGCAAATCAAACTGAGTCATATTATCACTGAATCTAATGACTCGTATCATGTATTAAAATTTAAAATAAAGTAGTGTAGTAGTAGTAGCATCTTAAAAGGAAATGAGGTATGGAGGGTAATCCCGGCTTTTCAGTTCGTCTAGAACTAAAAGAGATTCTGCCGTTAAATGTGATCAAGGGCCAGGGCTGTTATTTCCCATGGATAATCTAAACCTAGACTATTCGATCTGTCAGAGACTGAGTTGGGCCAGCTCGGGCCAGTGAAGTGGAGTTAACAGTACTAGTATTATGTGGAGTCTTCATTGAGAAAGTGATGCCTCTTATTTGTCCATAATCATCTGTTTGGTGAAAGAATGTTTGGCACCCAGTGACCCACGTCCTAGATACTTTAGAGCAACGTTTTTCTTTATATATTTCTAAGCTTAAAGTTTTGACTATACATGATATCCCAGTCTTCCTTTGATTTTACGCATCTCATGACTTGCTTTTGAGTCACCCTCTTAAAAATAAGATAGTGCGCCAACGATTATATGGTTCTTCAAACCTTGAAACCTTTTTGTCATTTATTATGTTATCATAGGTCATTTTTCCTCTTGTAATTCATCTCTTAAATGTGATGTAGGAAGCCCGAGCTGCTGGGTGTCGCACATCAGCTGAGGCAAACAGATATCATGAACAGAAAAGAAAAAGGGAGGCCGAGGAAAGCGCTTTCAAAGGAAAGGAAAGTTCTCAGCTTGGGGCTAGTGGTAAATTTCTGCAAAGGGTGAACCGTCCCAAAAACGAACCTGATGGCAGCAGTCCTCGAGGTGGTTTAAAAGGGTCCGCCGGGTTCGAATCTGGTGGCAAAGGTTTATCTACAGCGCCGGCACTGGGTTTTGCAAGTTGTTTGGATGATTGGGATCTCACAGGACTTCCTGGGTCTGATCTACTATCTGATGCTGTAAGTTTGTACTTGTTCGTTGCGATATATTTAGTCTTGAGATTTTTCAAGTTTAGGCTACTACTGAGGGCTAGTTTATTGATCCGCATTTAACACGGGTACAACAATCTCAACATATGAGTGACATTAGGCACAACCTCAATTGCGAGAACTGTGTTAGTTTCTTAAAGTCCCTATCGGTCACACGTCTTCCTTGCCCAGGTTTATAAGGCATCAACAGATTGTCTGTTTAGTACTGAATAAAACATGGGAACACAGTAGGGTGAGTGTGTTGGCTCATGTTCAAAGAGATGTTTGATGAGCTTCCCAGGTCCACCTTGATTTTCTAAGCTGTTACCACATTGTGGAATCTTCTTGAACTCCAAGCACCCTCTTAAAGGGATTAGTTATTCCTATTTTGTCTTTGACCAACAAATTTAGATCTGTCTAAATTTTTGATGATCTCTGACTGATAAATCTGAACATTTTAAGCGTGACTTAGAGCATAACCTCCAGGTACCACATCCGAGTGCTTGAATTTCATCAATCAGGTCGTTTCTTGGATTCCAGTGACTGCTGTTTATGGGGTTGTTATCTGCACTTGGAGCTAAATGAATAGTCTAACGTATCAAAATTTAGGGCTCGTTATCTTGTTTTGCTTTATATAACAACCTAGAACTGAAACCTATTGAGTGGGTGGGTTTTGGTTGGTTCATGTACACAAATAGGAGTCAAATGTGATAGTCTGCTCTACTGACAACCTGATGAAGTAGTTACAGAAAGTCATGCATGTAACCGTTTGTTGGTCTGAGAGCAGGAATCTTTTTTTTTCTTCTTCCAGAATTGCTTTCTGATTTCAGTTTATTTTTGCTGTTTTTGCAGGAGCAAAGATTGTGCCGCGAATCCAAACTGCTTCCTTCTCATTATCTTAAAATGCTGGAAGTTATGTCAAAGGAGGTTTTCAGTGGCAACATTACCAAAACAGCTGATGCTTATCGACTTTTTAAAGTAGACCCAAGTAAAATTGATAGAGTATATGATATGCTTGTAAAAAAGGGGATCGCTCAAATATAAACTATTTTTTGTCTTTGGGAAGGGCCCTGCAACAGTTGCTTGCCATTGTACACCCCTTTCCACATATGTATCATTGTATGTATTCCTTTTACTTCTTGTAAGCTTATAACACTTTTATATGAACAAGATGCCATTTCAATAAAAAAAAATTTCCATTAAATAATTCTGCCAGTTTAGACAACTGCTGAAGACGTCTTGAGATGAGACTAATTCTTGCATAGTTTAATCATAAACCATAATATTTTGCTTAATTTTGAACATAAAAGATTGTAAAATGATGATATCTTATATGAACAAGATGCCATTTCAATAATTTCATTCTGAAATCTCATAAAAGATGGTAAAAGCTAAATAAGAAAATGATGATATCTTATTCTTCATACAGTGATCATGCAGCCTAATGAACCATTACGAGGGCAAGCGCTACAAAGTCGCCCATAACACTTCCCAGATGAACCACATTTTGATCTTAATGCACATTCTTTCACGGTATCTCCAAAGAATGCGTACGTTTTCCTCCAGTGACCAGAATAAGGCTGCCTACTTGGTATAATGTAGCTATAAGCTACAAGGTTTCCATCTGCTTCTAATCTAAGAAATGACCAGTGCTGAAGATGAGAATTATCTGTTGTTTTAAGTATATATCTTTTAGATGGAGTGCTTGCTTGTATTCCTTCAGCAAAACCTAGAGATAAGAAATAAAATGTTTTACCCTTTGGTTCCCAATCTGGAAATCTTGGACCTTGTGGTGGTTGAACTGGATCAATTCTTGTAATAGCATGAAATGATACATTAGAAAGACCCTTTGCTTCCCAACCTGCATATTGAACAAGTTTACCTGAAGTGTTTTGATACATTATGAACCCGTTTTTGTCGTCGAGTATAACACTGTAAGGACCATCACGACTGTTTCGATCCGATGTACGGCTAACGAGTTTCGTGTTACCCTTAAGCTTAAGTGATTGACATACTGCAAGAGTATCAGTTGGATGATGGAAGCTCTGCCAAATAGCCTTCCCTTTTATGTTTCCAAGTACTAAATTCCCATTGATACCCATAGAAATTGCGGCAACACCTTCGTTAGCTGTATTAGTTTGCCAGACAATACGGCCATCGACATCTGCAAGAACTAAATTACCATCAGTACCGAAAGTGAGAGTAGCATTTTCTTGAACTGGGTCATTGCGATTAGCATCCCAGATCCACTGAACATCGCCGCCTACATTGTGACCTCCACCAATGCCAAGAACATAAGCATTGCGAGTAGCATTATAGAAATATAGCCCGAATGTGTGTGTTATGTATTTGTGAGAATCTTCATATGGTTTTGCGACACGGAAAGTCGACCCGTATTCACTTGCCGCCTTTACCAATTCCCCTTGGTTTATGAGTTGGAAAGTCTGGCTTTCAGGAACTTGAGATTGAACTAAGACATTGCAACAACAGAAGAAGATTAACACAACGAAACGCAAATGAATCTGAGGAGCCATAATGATAATGATATGATTCTAAAAGATTTTCAGTTCTTCTTTATATTATAGATTCTTGAAATGAGATAGTTTTTTAAATCACAAGTAGTGTATGTTAAATACAAATATTTTACTTGTATAGCTCCCAAAGTCAAGAATTGCATTCAAAGCCGAGGGGACAAGATCTGTTGCTTTGAAGGCAAATGGACTAGTAGCGCAATAAATAAACTTAGTTCTTGATATCATAACCAAGACTTACACCATGTTTGTTTACTCCTGACTCATCTGAGTCGTCTGGATCTGAATCATCTGGATCTGAGTGAAATCACCTGACTCATCTGGATCTGAGTCGATATGTTTGTCTTGAGTCAGATCTGACTCATCTGACTCGGAAATAATTGAGTCAGTGGTTTGGTCCCATGAGTCAGGGGTATTTTGTTACCTGACTCAAATGAGTCCGAGTCAGGGGTTATGTCTGAGTCAGAGATCGAGTCAGATCTGACTCAAAATGGAAAACAAACGGTCTGACTGCTGACTCGGTCCGAGTCAGGGGTTGACTCAGATTCAGACGCCGAGTCAGCTGCAAACAAACAAGTTGTTAGTTCTGCATCACTTGGTTTGACATGATCAGAAAGGCCAAGGAAACTCAAGTCAGAAAGGAAAAGTAATAGACGACCAGGAGGACTACTATGACATTGTATCTTCAAAGAGTACAATGATCTTTGAGAACTTGCCTAGCTAGATCCAGACAACCACTCTTCTTATAGATCAAGTGCAAATTGTAGGCGGCTTCTCTTCGGATATCACAGTAACCCAATTTCTTAGTTTCTTGAATATTTGAATCCTCATTAGGAAGCTTAGGAATTGGGTAATCCTTCTGCCGAATTTCCAACACTTTCTCATAATATGAAACTGCCAGAGTAACCAGACCAACATGTTGACAAGCCCGACCAACATTATACAACGCTTCCTGTCTGCTTTCGGAAAGTCTTAAATTGCTAAAGAGAAATGCAAAGCCTTGTGCTAGACATTGATGCTTGTTTTGAAGTCTAAATCCAAGTGCTAAGTTGATTAAAGCACTCCCAACACACAGATTGATAAATGAACTGTCAGGCATTAGTTTATATGCTTCAAGATACTCTCTTGCAGCTGCTTGATGTTGGCTGATGCCCAAAAATGATCATGGGAGGTATACAATCAGTGTGTGTGCACCTCATATTATGCAGAAACTTAACATGCTTTGCCAACCTGTACTCCAATCTGGAAATAACTTTGCAGTAACAATTCCAGGCCGCAAAGCTGCGAGGATGCTGCTGAACAATGAATCTTGCACAGTCGTAACCCGACGTTGGATCAGTAGTGTTGTATGCTATCTGAGCTCCAAGAGACCGAAGCTCCTGTTTCTTCTCAAGCGGAATTGTGTTGTCTGCTAATCTTAGACTGTCATTAATAATCTCCAGGGCATCCAAATTTCTTCGCAGTGATGTCAACGCCTTGCACAGATCTAAAATACGCTGATAATGTTCGACGTCCTTTAGGAGTTTTGGCAACGGAGGCTCTCCCAGTGCTTGCTGCGGAGACTCTTCGTCAGAATCATCACTGTGCCAATCCTGGCCCGCTGCAATTGCAGCCGCCTTTCTCTCCTCCTTCAGAGCTGCTTTCTTTTGAAGTGACTTCTTCGCTCTAGAAGCTTTTAACAGCTCTGAAGGTGCTGCTAGTGGTCTAATGCCACGAACTACACAATCAGCGTGGTGCCCGTCATCTAGTAACTTTGCTCTGTCGCGTTTTGAGAGCCTTTTCTTTGATCGAACTTTGCGGTTCAAAATAAACAGTGTTTCACGAACAGGTGATAAAATTGCCTCAACAAAGTCTTCAAGCATTCCTTTAGAGTGATAAACACGAGCAGGTTGCATTTTAACTTCCGCATTATTCCACCAAGGTTTAGAAGGCATTGAGCTTGTATCACTTGTTGATGATGCTAAATCCTCTGGAGGAGAAAGCAATTTAATCACCTCATCCTCTTTGTCTTCTTCAATAAGAAGAGAAGCCAAAGTTAGGCGAGAATCAACATTTCCCTCCATTGCCTTTGTACCCAGAGATTTCTTAAAGAACGTAATTGCTTGCCTTGGCTCCTTTAATGACAAGTAACACTGAGCAATTTTCATATGCAACAAACCCTCTCCGTTTCGATCAATTCCTTCTAGCAAGAAATAATACTTCAATGCAGTGTCATAATGCCCAAGATTCTTAAATGCGTTCGCCACGGCTGTGATTAAGCCAGCGTTCTCTCCATTATGCTTCATTTGCAAATTCATAAACAAATTCTCAGCCTGTTGAATATTTCCAAGATGCACATGACAAATTCCTGCTTTGACACTCAAACTCAGTGGCAACTGCTCCTTAAAATGTTCAATCATCTCAAGTGCCTTAAAATGTTCATTATTTTCCATGAGTATGGTGGCCAGCAGATCAATCACACTCCAGTCTGGATTTTCTGACATTCTCTCTTTCATGTAGTCTTCCAGAATGCTGATGCACTTCTCCACCTGACCACATCTGTAACATCTTGGCAGCCGTCTTTCGCGCTTCAACATTTTCAGGAAACAGTCCGACTATACGGTTATATTCTTCCGCAGCTTTCTGATGCTCTCCAAGCTCAATGTGAAGTGCTACACGATCCAATCCAAGACCCAAATCTTCAGGATCGGCCTGTATTGCTTTAGAGAGGCAATATGCAGCCATGCCAGAATACCCTTGCTCTATAGACAGAGCTACAAGCCTCTTCCAGAGAGATGAGTGTTCCTTTGGTGCCATATGACAAGCAATCATGTAAAAGTTGATGGCTTTTCTTTTGTCTCCAAATTCCTCGTATATAAGGCCAAGAGTGTGGTAAGTTTCAGATAAATTTGGAGCATGCTTAATTACATCCATCAGTATAGGTATTGCCTCTTCATATTGCCGTTTAGCAAAAAAGATGTAAGCCTCACCAAGTTTTTCAGAGATTTCACCGCTAAGTTTGTTTTTGGATCCCTTCTTTCTACCCTTTCTCTTCATCTTCTTTGATTTTTTCCACGGAACCATCCCTCCCATCAGCTCATCGACTTTCCTAACATGATCATCATCATCATCCTCTTGCCTCGACTTCTTTGCAGAACCATCACGAGGGCGGTTATTTAGCAGTTTTCGCTTTTTTGCAGCCAAGGCTTCATATTCAAGGCGCTCAAATTTCTTATAGGGTTCAATTCCAGACGCATCATCCTCTGTGAAATCCAAAGGATACATCTCTCCGTGAAATCTAAGTGTAAATGCATCATCATCTCCATTTCTATCTTCTGCGTCTCTATTTACGTCTTCTTCATCTTCATCTGCAAGAAGGTAGTCCATCTCAAGATCCTCAGTAGAAGCTTTCCCTGTATCCTTGTTTTCCATTAACGTTTACTAGACCAAGATGCACACTCTACGCTCCTGGTCGATGTTCTCCGGCGTCAAAATCTCAAATAAGTTGTATCCGTGAAAACAAAAACCTAAATCGACCAAGCTCCAATGGCCCGATGGTTAAGACTTCTAAACTTTAACCCCCGATCGGGGGTTCGAGTCTCATTGTAAACATTGAAGATCTCGTCAGAAGTTGGATGCTTAATTTAGTCCATCCTATCGTCCGTGAATCTTCTCATGTTGTATTGAAAGATTTAAAGGTGCGTTTTTGTTTCGATTGAAATCTGCCACTGCTTTCTAGGATCATTCTGGTTATTATACCAAGATCAAGGCTTTTTAGGATCATTTTGGTTTCTCCCTCAGTTGGAAAATATTCACTCTACTTGTTCTCATCAATCCTCCCACTGACGACACATGTTAGATCATTGCTCGGACAAACTCAAAACCGTATGTATGTCAAGTTTGTTGTCAAATTTAGTTGATCAAAACTACAACTTGATTTATAGTCTACCAAGATCAGTCTCGGACTTTGAATTCACCACTCGACCTTGAAGATTCAAGAGTAAAGAACAAATGAGACGTCTACAAAAACTTCAATAACAAAGGTATCTGAAGACTGACTATCTTATTTTCTCATACTATCTACCATTCTATATCGTCTACATGTTGTAAGACTTTAATATTGTGATGAACATTGCAATAAAAAAATATCAAACTCTTACATGGTAAAACTCGAAATTTACATTCAAGCAACTTATCGCATAATAAATTGAGAGCAATTTATTGTTCGACATATTGCAATTGCATATTAAGCTCATAAGGAGTCGTCAAGTTAGCTTTTATATTCACGAACTTGGAACTTATAAATAATAAGAGTTATGAATTATTCTTTAATTAACTCGCGCACACGAACTGATTTGTTCAGTTTGCGAACTGGTTGATTTTAAGATGTTACTGGATACTTTTTAATTCTTTAGAACACGAAGATTTGTTCAGTTCGTGAAAGGATTGATTTTAAGAGGTCCATGGATACTTTTGTATTTGAGTACACACAATGATTTGGAAAAGTTCCTGAACTCCGAGATGACAAAATGTTCAAAAACTGTTTTGGTGTTGAGAGTTATTAAACTCTAATTTATATTTGAAGGTTCACGAACAACTCAATCATTGTTCTTGGGCTAACCACTTGGTGCACAACGCTTATTTAGACTAATATGTTGTTGCACATTGTTCTTTATGATTTAGGGCAAACTCCTCATATGCCATGATCAAATTGTATAGAGAAGTTAAGCTTGGTTGGTAACAAAGTAATTCGTAAACATGGAAACGAGTTTACGAACTCAGCTTTGTTTGTAAATAACCTAGATCTGTTCATCAATTTATACTTGAAGGTTCACGAACAAATCAATCATTGTTCTTGGGCTAACCAGTTGGTGCACAACACTTATTTCGACTGATATGTTGTTGCACATTCTTCTTTATGATTTAGGGAAAACTTCTCACATGCTTACATGATCAATTTGTATAGAGAAGTTAAGATTTCTTGGTAACAAAGTAATTTGTAAACATGGAAACAAATTTACGAACTCATCTTTATTTGAAAATAACCTAGACCTGTTCATCAATATAAATAGAGGACTCTCTGCATACTAAAATCTCAATCCTGGAACTTTTGTGTTAGAGCATAGCTCGGTTGAACTCACCAAGCGTTGGTATGTCAAGTTTGGTTGTCATATTTTAGTATGTCAAAACTCATCTAAAGTCGCTTGATTGTAAACTAAAGACAACTTCGTTTAGGTTAGATTAGATAGTCTAGGAATGTTAAGACATACAAGTATTATTCGGAAGACCTGAAGAATGTGAATAAGAAGCGAACTACGAAGACAACATCATCCTTCCTCTTGAGGTTAGTAATATTGACTTGAACTGTTTCATTCCTAACGTATATTTTAAGTGGTGCTATATTTAAAACATAACTGCCAAGGTGTATATATTGTACATATTGTACAATACTCTAGTGACTTGACATGGTCATATTCGTATGATCATAGTATTAGAGAATTAGACTACGAAGTATAACGCTTATCTTTTGAACTTCGTAGAATATGACATTGACATAATCTTGTATATACTGTTATAATTGTGTGAATAAGTTGTGGTGAAGATTTCATCCTAGGAAACAATGTTTTACATTTGTTTAAATGAAGTATATTCATGAACTTGTTTTATGAATCAAAAGGGAAGGTATGGCTATTCATTGCAAATCTTTGGATTACCAATATGTGTGAGATGGTAGAACCGATCGTAACTTTTTTATGTATCTTGGTACAACTAATCACAAGTGTCTGACTTATGATTTGGTATGACTAGTTTTTATTAATTAGTGTAACCGATCCTAAGTAATCACCATGAGATGGTATGATCGATATTTTTAATTGGTGTGATCGATCCTAGTAATTGGTGTGACCGATCATAGAGTGTTGTGTAATCGATCCTTGTAATTGGTGTAACCGGTCCTGGTAATTGGTGTAACCGATCTTGGTAACTGGTGAGACCGATCACAAGCAATATGGTAACTGGTCATGGTAATTGATGTAACCGATCCTCGTAACTGATGTAACCGGTCCCGGTAACTTGTGTAACCGATCACAAGTGTTACCATATTAAGGTATAACCAATCCTAGTGATTGGTAGAACCGATTGAACCCATGTATGTGATTTGATGTTTGATCAAACACATAGTAATCTTGGAATACAGGTGAACCAATTCTAAACTTGTTTGGAAGTGTGGTATAACCGATTCCAAGAATATAAATCCATGTAAATATGAATAAGGATTTACAGTGAAGAGATGTCAACATACTTTGAACACGTACAATAACTCTTATCATTTATTTCTCAAAGATATTCCTTAGTGCTCAAGGAGATCCTGTACCGAAATAAATTGAGAATCTTTTAATTAAGGTTTTTGGTTTTATATGCTTTAATTACCAGCACTAAATGCATATCTCTAGAGAATAAAAATTAGTAATGTACATTTACTAATTGGAGATTTTCTACTGAGAGATTTCAGAAATTTTGGATTTATTGGAATTAGTAAAACCGAATTTCGAAATTCGTTGCATATCTTGAGAATATTTTCAGTTTCGGAAATTCCTTGGTGTCCAAACATCCTTGGTCTATAAATACCTAAGTTTGCATTTCTAGCAAACTATCCTAAGAGCCAGGAAAACTTCATTCTTGTTGTTCTTGGTGGAGCCGTCTAATCGGAGAGGAAAGTATCCTAATTAGGTGAAATCTCTTACGTCCGCTCGTTCAAAGACTTATGTGGGATCAAGAAGCTCTACGAGTACCGTTGGTGGGAAACTAGATAATTGCAGTTTTATTAGTTTTCGATTGACTAAAGGTTGTTAAAACTTTGATTCCACCTAGTTTGTTTATTCTTGAGAATCTTCTCTCCTGATATAAGACTCACTCAAACTAGATTGAAGTATCGACGGGATCTTTAGAACTGTCTGTAGATCTAAAGACATTTTGTGATAATCCATCCTTAACAGACTCCGTTCTATGTGTGATTGATCACAAGAGATTCAAATGGTGTTGTGTAGGTGTTTATTGAAGATCAAAGAAGATTTGAAGACGAAGAATATTTAGTTCTCATATCTTTAGTGTGTACAAACCGTGATCGGATGGGATCCAACTAGAATCACATTTTATTCGATTGATCAGTTGCATGAGATCGGCATTCTCAATATATCTCTTTGAGATTTATTTTGATTGAGCGCAAATCTAAACTTGACTACTTTGGTAGTTATTGGATAGATTGATCTAACTAGGAAAAGGAGTTTATTAGATTAAACGTAAGAGCCTTTGCGTACGAATTGAGATATCTTTATCTTGAAAGAATCGAAAGAGTTGTTACCAAACAGATTTTTTGTTCCTTTACTGTTTGGAATACGATCCAAAGGAATTTTTCAAGTGCGTGCAGTCATTGAAGTCGGAAGCACAAGGATACTGAGGAAACTAAGTGAACTAGGGGTAGTTGCTTGGTCTCAACTATATGAAGTTGGTTTAGATTTTGTATAGCGGCTTAATTTTGAGAGTATTCAATTCCGGACTAGGTCCCGAGGTTTTTCTGCATTTTTTGTTTCCTCGTTAACAAAATTTTGCTGTGTTTTTTACTTTTCTATTTCCGCAATTATAATTGTTTATTATAATTAAAAATAAAATACACAAACATTAACTCTAATATATTTGATAGTGATCCCATGTAGTTTGGTTAAGTCGAAACCTATTATCAAGTATCACACTTTGGTAGTCGTATTTTCTCGATTTCGTATCCATAGTTTGGTTAAGTCGAAACCTTTTAGATTTGTAAGATCCTTTAGGTTTGTCCTTTATTTGCTCGAACCTTTGTCATTTTGTGACAAAAAAAGGAAGAAATATATGGAGTAAACAAGTGATTTTCAATCACTAATGAAAGGACAATTGTGCTTAAACATTATATCTAATGGAAGAGTAAATCATTGACTAATGGGGAGAAACATATCTGTTGATGGTGGATTTTCTACAAGGGCTAAAATCGTAAAATCATGATACTGCATGTTCCTGACTCAGGAATGTATGTGACAATTCATATTTTATTATCCATGAACCGTTTCACGATTTCTGACTGAGCGAACATTCCACTCAGAGCTATGATGAATATGTTTCTCGAAAGGCCTCTACGTAGAATCTTAATGATTGGGCGGTTCCCTAGACATAATTTTTGTTAGAGAACTTAACGCCTTCAGGACCTTACGCTACGCGTTGTTCCCTAAATGCATAGAAAAACTCACCTATACATAAAATATTAATGATTGGGCGGTTCCCTAGACATAATGTTTGTTAGAGAGCTTAACGCATTCACGATGTCACGCTGCACGTTGTTCCCTGACTACGTAGAGAGACCGTGTATATAATCTTGATGATTGGGCAGTTCTCTAGACATAATGTTTGTTAGAGAGATTAACGCCTTCAGGACGTCACGTCGTTCGTTGTTCCCTAACTTTACACCCCTCATAACGAATATGATGCTTCAACTATCTCATATCTCGATTCTGCAAATAGATTAATTCTAGTGTCATTCGCCAACTGAATTCCTAGAGAATAATATATTCTATCTCATTACTCCGTTTCATGACTTATTCCCGACTGAATTCCATGATTTAGTAATAGATAATCAATCTATTTTTTATTACTCCGCTACATGGATTATTCCCGACTGAATTCCATGAGTTAGTAATAAATATTCACTGTCCGGGCGTCTGGACCATCACCGAGTAAGCTCCAGAAAATGATGCAAGTGTACTTAACAATATGCACGAACGAGCAACCGAATGCATGAACGAGCATTCGAAAATATGGACGAACGAGCAACTTATGAAGGAAAATAATAAAATAAACAAGAGGCGTGGGACCGGGACCACCGGCCGTACGGTCATGCCGTCATGGCGGGTCCCCTCTTTCATTATTTTATTTTATTTTAATTTGTTTCCATCATCTCATGGAGACTCCTTCATTTGAGCAAACTCCCTCCATACTTTCATCGAACAAAAATAAGGAAACGAGTCACAGGACCAGGCCACCTAGCCGGCCGACCATGCCCTAGCCGTGGCCGGTACCACACCTTACAATCCCTTATTTTCTCGCGTTATTATTTCCATCATATCATGGAACTCCATCGTTTGAGCGAAAACCCTAGTTTTTCAATATTTTCTCAAATATTGCTCAATCTATGAAAAAGCCACAAAGTCAAATGGTCAATTGACCGACTAGGCTACTCGCGTCAAAAGATAAAATATTATTATTTTAATATTCTCAAAATATCGGTCGCATGAGCGAAGTTCTGCTTGCTCATTCGAGCAAAATTGAGAGTTTCAGTCAAGATCAAACTCTTCTGAAAATCCAAAATATTGCTCAAATGTGCACGAAAAAATACCAAAACTCTCAGGACTGAGACTTGGACATAATGGTGACACAGGCATGCTACCTTGACCGACCAAGTCCATCCCTAAGGCTTGCAATGATCCGGTCCCACATAACTTCATAATTTTTTCCTAATTTGCTATCATTTGCTCATATTGGGTCCAAGATCTTTCTGAAAAAGCAGGGGTCTAACAACACCATCCAATATTTCTCTTAGCAATCTATATGGACTAACTCCGAAATACTTTCTATAGAATCAACTAGACAGTCAGACTCAATCTAGGTCAAGGTATCTCAAGGAGTTAATATCTCTCTCTTGTTTTGATTTACTCAAGCTAATAGAAATCAACGAGTCTTCAATCAAACACAAGGAATAACTTGGATGGTACCAAAGACCAATATACAAGGATCAATCAATGGTAATCTACAACCAAAGGTTGGATTATTCTAATTGACGATCTAAATGCACAACCTGTATTATTTCAATTATAAAGATGAAACAATATAATGCGGAAATTGAAATAACACAAACACCAAAAATTTTATTAACGAGGAAACCGCAAATGTAGAAAAACCACGGGACCTAGTCCAGATTGAACACACACTGTATTAAGCCGCTACAGACACTAGCCTACTCCAAGCTAACTTCGGACTGGATTGTAGTTGAACCCCAATCAGTCTCCCACTGATCCAAGGTACAGTTGTAATCCCTACGCCTCTGATCCCAGCAGGATACTGCACACGTGATTCCCTTAGCTGGTCTCACCCACAACTAAGAGTTGCTACAACCTAAAATTGCAGGCTTTGACAATAAAAAAATATGTCTCACATAGACAAGTCTATGAAAGGATCAATCTGTCTCCCACAGATAAACCCTAAAGGTTATGTTCCGTCTTTTGATAATAATCAAGGTGAATAGGAACCAATTGATAATTTGGTCTTATATTCTCGGAGAACAGCCTAGAGTTATCAATCACCTCACAACAATCTTAATTGCATGGTAGCGAAACAAGATATTGCGGAATCAAAAACAATGAGACGAAGATGTTTGTGATTACTTTTTATATCTTGCCTATCATATATATCAATCTCAAGCCAATCAATCTGATTGTACTCGGACGATAGAAGATGCAAGATCAGATCACACAACTACGATAAAAGTAGTATCGGTCTGGCTTCACAATCCCAATGAAGTCTTTAAGTCGTTAACCTGGTTTTAGAAAAAGAAACCAAAGGTTAAAGGAGAAACGACTCTAACACGCAAACTAGTATCACATGTAAGGTGTGTGGATTAGTTTTGCACAATACTAGATGTCTCCTTTATATAGTCTTTCAAATCAGGGTTTGTAATTAAGTTACCTTGGTAACAAAGCAATAATTATCCACCGTTAGATGAAAACCTGATTTAGATTCAAGCTAATATTTCTCAACCGTTAGATCGAAAACTTAGCTTGTTACACACAGTTGACAATGCACGCTTCTAGGTTTTTTAACCGTACCCAAACTATGCACTTGTTGGTTAAACAATAGTTAACCAAAAGGTTAGCCATATGAGCATTTCATATCAACCATGTTCTTCTTTACCATAACTAGTTCAAATGACTTCAAATGAACTAGTTAGAGAGTTGTTCAATTGCAAGGAAATCTCATGTACTACACAAGACACAATTGAAGCAAAGATGATTTGATTCACTTGAATCGGTTCATGAACTTTTATAGCCACGGTTTGCAAAATGCATTCCTTAGTCTTTTTAAGTTTAAGTTCAGAAATCATCTGCAGATATATAACCTTCTCAAGTTCGCAGACTAGGTTCGCGGACTTAAGTTACCGGGAAGAGTTTACAAACTCCAGAAAAAATTCTCGGAATGAGAACTTCGCCGGTTCGCGGACTTAGCCTCACGCAAGTAGTTTGTCAACTCCAGCAGAAATTCTCGGGTTTGAGAACTTCGGCAGTTCGCGGACTTGGCTCACGCCATTCTTCCGGTACTCTTGATCAACAAAGTTCGCAAACTTTGGTTCAAGGAATAGGACTTATACATAAATGTGTTTCCAAAATAATGCTTATGTCCACCATTGGTTATGTAATCTAAACTCTCATTTCAATCATTGAAACATTCTTAGAGGACGTTATACATTTGTTACACCATTTCTCGTCAAAGCAATTTTCAAGATGATTGAAACATATCATGACTTTCGTCACTAGGTAAAGATAAACTTGATTGAAGCGAAAAGATTACCAGCACATATTTTGAGATATAGATAGGCGAGGTATACTTGGCTCGAAATACCAAATGTGTATAATCCAAGTCTATATATATAGCATACGACTTCTTGTCTCAAAGAGTATGAGATAGAGTAGATAGACTTTTGAGTGATAGATAAGTTCAAGTCTTCACATACCTTTTTGTCGAGAAGTTCCACCGGTTCCTTGAGTAGTTCTTCTACTTGTATGATGAATCGCCATGAAGTCCTTGAGCTCAACTACACTTTCTATCCTAGTCCGAGACTTAGATATAATAGACTAGAAATCAAGACTTATAGTTTTGGTCACTAACATTGACTAACATGCTTGAGATAGCAACGGATGCGAGTTCGACCAGTCAATGCTCTAACAATCTTCTCCTTTGTCAATTTTAGTGACAAAACTATCAATACGTAGGAATACAAAAAAAATAAAAAAACTTTAGTATCTCCTGTTCCACATGTCTAATCTTCAACATTCCTCGAAATCTTCGTCACTTCCAAGTACTCCAATGATCCCAAGGGTTGTAAGTTTAGCATCACCGCTGTTGAAGATCCGTAGCTATAACAATGAGAAAACATAGTTCTCGATCATAGTTATACAGTGTCACAGTATTATTACACAACGTCAAAGTTCAATTGTATCATAACTTCAACAATAATACTATGGTGATATGTATCACCCCCCCCTTAGTAAATACTCCATCTCACATGGAAACCATTCCCCCTTACACAATGATCCGAAAACCATATGTATTTGTAGTATGAACTACGTATTAATTCTCCCCCTTTTTGTCAATAAAATTGCAAAGGTACAAGAACGGGATCATAATGAAATTTCTGAAAGAGACATTTCATGACAAAAGGAAAAATTACATACCAACTAATTTAGATGCAATCATAAAGCCGAAGATAAATGAATTCATCAAGGAGTTTAAAGATACAAGATAACCCCTCTAAAGTTCCACAGACGCACACCCCTCAAGATATGACCATTAAGCACAAGTTCAAAAGAACTCTCCCCCATTTGATGTCATTCCCGAAAGAACAACAAAAGCGACCTTAATTTCGAAAGAAAAGAAGGATTTTATTGGACACCAAAAACCATGAGAATGATTTTCTATATCCAAAAACTCAATCAAATTAATCACAAGTAAACCCATGATTAATTTTATCGGAATACGCAATCAAATTAAACACAAGAGGTGATCAATTCTGTTGATTGTGCTCAACATAAGAGAACTCATGGAGACACTAAAACACTCAACTAGATTAATTACAAGAGAACCCATAATTAATCTAATTGGAATACACAACCAAACTAATAACAAAAATAATCAATTTAATTTTCAATTGTTTTTCTCGACATAAGAAAATTTACAGAGCAATGACTAAATAACCAAACAAGATGATTAATTTAGTTCAATATGCTCGACATAACATACCCCACAGAACACCAACTAAGCTAAAAAAATCAACTTGGTTGTATAGTGCTCAACATAAGATACATTACGGAGCCTCACAGTAATACATAAAATATGGATCAGGGATGATCAATACTGCGGAATACACAAGGATTCATTCTATCTTCAATCATTATTTGTATAACGATAGTTGATAGACATAATCCTTGAAAACAAAAGATTTTAACCTATCTTCCATCAAAATATTTGACAATATAGGCTTAACTTTTGTATTTGTCAAAAGTCCATTCATTCTTTTACCAGTACGTGAATATCGAACACGAACGACTTTACTTTTGAAAAAGTATGGGACAAACATAGTTCACGGACGTAAACACCAATATCCCATAACCAAATTGCAATATAACAAATCATAAAGATTAAAATACTGCAAAACATCATCTTCCAAATAGTTTTTAGAATTTAAACCAATAAACCTAAAAAAGAACAAGAAGATGAAAAATAATAGCTATGTGTAGTCACAATCATTGCTATTCAAAGCACTAGTTATTCTTCCAACTAATCCAAAAAGAAGACTTACTAGGCAAATAAAACAAGAAATATGATTAAAACATCCTAAACTCTGTCAGAAACTAGAGATTGAACATGAACGAGTTCATCAGTTGCCTTATTCAGTTTGTTTTTCATAAAATCAAGATTCCTTGTTGCAATTCCGAGTTGTTCACGTACTACTTCAAATTCTCGAAGAAGATTTCCTACCAGTTGTGATGATATCTGAACTGGTAGTTTGTTTTCATGATCAACAGCATGAAAGCATGTTATAGACACAGGATTCAACTCAAGAATATCGCCCTTATCAACTTCATCAACCTTGTTGCTTCCATCCATTGTGTACAAAAAAAGAGTCCAGTAGAATCTTTTGACCTTATGGAACACTGTATTTATAAAGAGTTCCAAGAAACTCTGGGAACTATGACGTTCGTGTGGGTCCGGTATGTGTACTTGGTCAATCACACATGTGAGACCTGGGGGAAAGGAGAAGCTTAATTATGCAAAGAGAATTTCCGAGAGACACTCGGAGAAGGGATGAAGGAACACGAGGACTAGAGAAGATTTTTTTTTTTTTTTTAAAAAAAAAAAAAAAAAAACTTAACACAGAACTTAGTACAATCCTGACAACTTTCTCAAGATGAACATCTTGAGAACAAAGAGCATCCATCTTTTTCGTAAATGAGGGATGCAACTTTAAGCAGTCATGGTGTATTAAGATGAGCATCTTGCTCATCAATATTCACTTATTCTTTTCCTTTATCAAGGGTATTTAGAGAGACATTACTCGTCATAGTTGAAGAAGTTTTATCAAGAAAAGGGGTAGGAGTACCTAGTCAACTATTTTCCATGTTTTCTTGATGCTCCGTTTGAGTCTGTTTACACTGATTTTTAGATATGTGACTCGATTGTTGATATGTAAGAAATTTGGAGAGGAAGTCTTGGATTTGCAGCTTTCTTCATGGAGAGATGAGGAACTCAACTTTTCTTTTTTCCTCCTATGCCTTTTTCTCTTTGCAGGGTCAGTCACCCTTTCGCCACTCTTCCTTCTTTCATTGTAGGCATTTTTTGTTTTGAACACACAATTAAGAAATGACTTATCACAGTACATTCCTTGAGTGTTTATAGTTCCTTTTCCAACAATGCG
Source organism: Papaver somniferum (assembly GCF_003573695.1). Classification (NCBI taxonomy): domain Eukaryota; kingdom Viridiplantae; phylum Streptophyta; class Magnoliopsida; order Ranunculales; family Papaveraceae; genus Papaver; species Papaver somniferum. The sequence continues at coordinate 95,825,010 of NC_039359.1, forward strand.
TGAAACCGGTTTAATGACTTCTTTAGACATCCAATTAAGAATGTTATGAAGCTTTTCATTCCTCAACCGATAACGACATCTTCTCTCAGAATGTCCTTTATTCCCGCAGTAATAGCAGTTAAAGGAATTATCTTTAACTGTTCTCTTGTGAGCAGATTTAGAAGGAGCAGAATTCTTGTTTTGGGGACCATTGCAAGCTGCCAAAGGTTTTTCACAGCGTCTATTCCTTTATAGACCAGACCACGTGTATCAGAATGTTCTTTACATGCTCCATGTATAGAAGATAATTTTGTAGATCTAGAATTGAATCTACTCAGACTCTCTTCCAGTGATTTTAATTTATTAAGAGCAGCTGCAAGCTCAGTCTCCAAGGATTTTTCTTTGGCGAGAAGACTGCTCTCTTTGTCACTAAAACGTTTTTGTTGAGAGTCATATCTTGCTTCAGTTTCTGCAAGTCTTTCTTTTAACACGAAGAGATTTCGAAAAAGATTATCACATTCAGATTTTTTTCTGCGTACATCTTCTTCACGATCTTTAACGATAGATTGTAAGAGTTTATATCCACCATCATATCCTTTAAAGAGTTTTCTCAACTTTCTGTTCTCTTGACAAAGAGGACTCATGTATTTACTCAAGCAAGTTGTTGACTTCTTTTCTTTCAAGGAACGATCAAACAACTTGATATATTGAGAGACTTTCTGATCAACACTTTGTCCTTCTTCTGAATCACTATCATCTGAAAGATCATCCAACTGTTCCTCAAGAGATTTTTTCCAGTCGAAAGCAAATTCAGTCAATGGACAAGTTTTTGAGTTTTTCTCAGAAGTTCCAACCCTTTGAGACTCACGTGAGTAACTATGAACTGGTGTTGCATTATCAGAGAGGTACTTGTCGTCCATAAAGTCAGATCGCTATAAACACAGACTTGTAAGGTCTTAAACGTGTTTGCCTGCACTGATATCAATTGAAAAAACGGGGGTCTAACAATACCACCCAATATTTCGCTTAGCAATCTATATGGACTAACTCCGAAATACTTTCTAGAGAATCAACTAGACATTCAAACTCAATATAGGTAAAGGTATCGCAAGGAGTTAATATCTCTCTCTTGTTTTGATTTACTCAAGCTAATAGAAATCAGCGAGTCTTTAATCAAACACAAGGAATAACTTGGATGGCACCAAAGACCAATATCCAAGGATCAATCAATGACAATCAACAACCAAAGGTTTGATTATTCTAATTGATGATCTAAACACACAACATGTATTATTTCAATTATAAAGATAAAATAATATAATGCAGAAATTGAAATAACACAGACACCAGAAATTTTGTTAACGAGGAAACCGCAAATGCAGAAAAACCCCGGGACCTAATCCAGATTGAACACACACTGTATTAAGCCGCTACAGACACTAGCCTACTCCAAGTTAACTTCGGACTGGACTGTAGTTGAACCCCAATTAGTCTCCCATTGATCCAGGGTACAGTTGTACTCCCTACGCCTCTGATCCCAACAAGATACTGCGCACTTGATTGCCTTAGCTGATCTCACCCACAACTAAGAGTTGCTACGACCCAAAATCGCAGGCTTTGACAATAAAAAAATCTGTCTCACACAGACAAGTCTATCAAAGGATCAATCTTTCTCCCACAGATAAACCCTAAAGTTTTTGTTCCGTCTTTTGATAATAATCAAGGTGAACAGGAACCAATTGATAATTCGGTCTTATATTCCCAAAGAACAGCCAAGAGTTATCAATCACCTCACAACAATCTTAATCGTATGGTAGCGAAACAAGATGTTGCGGAATCACAAAAAATGAGATGAAGATGTTTGTGATTACTTTTTATATCTTGCCTATCATATATATCAATCTCAAGCCAATCAATCTGATTGTACTCGTACAATAGAAGATGGAAGATCAGATCACACAACTACGATAAAAGTAGTATCGGTCTGGCTTCACAATCCCAATGAAGTCTTTAAGTCGTTAACCTGGTTTTAGAAGAAGAAAACCAAAGGTTAAAGGAGAAACGACTCTAGCATGCAAACTAGTATCACACGTAAGGTGTGGGGATTAGTTTTGCATAATACTAGATGTCTCCTTTATATAGTCTTTCAAATAAGGGTTTGCAATTAAGTTACCTTGGTAAGAAAGCAATCAGTATCCACCGTTAGATGAAAACCTGACTTAGATTCAAGCTAATATTTCTTAACGGTTATATCGAAAACTTAGATTGTTACACACACTTGACAATGCACGCTTCTAGGTTTGTTAACCGTAGCCAAACGTATGAAGGTTAACCAAATGAGCATTTCATATCAACCATATTCTTCTTCACCATAACTAGTTCAAGTGACTTCAAATGAACTAGTTATAGAGTTGTTCAATTGCAAGGAAATCTCATGTACTACACAAGACACAATTGAAGCAAAGATGATTTGATTCACTTGAATCGGTTCATGAACTTTCATAGACACGGTTTGCAAACTGCATTCCTTAGTATTTTTAAGTTTAAGTTCAGAAATCATCTTCAGATATATAACCTTCTCAAGTTCGGAGACTAGGTTCGCGGACTTAAGTTACCGCGCAGAATTTACAAACTCCAGCAGAAATTCTCGGGAATGAGAACTTCGCCGGTTCGCAGACTTAGATTCACACAAGTAGTTTGTCAACTCAGTAGAAATTCTAGGCTTTTAGAATTTCGGCAGTTCGCGGACTGAGTTCACGGATTTGGCCCACGCCATTCTTCCGGTTCGCTTGATCAACAAAGTTCACAAACTTTGGTTCAAGGAATAAGACTTATACATAAATGTGTTTCCAAAACAATGCTTGTGTCCACCATTGGTTATGTAATCTAAACTCTCATATCAATCATTGAAACATTTTTAGAGGACGTTATATAGTTGTTACTCCATTTCTCGTCAAAGAAATTTTCAAGATGATTGAAATATATCATGACTTTCGTCACTAGGTAAAGATAAACTTGATCGAAGCGAAAAGCTAACCAACACATATTTCGAGATATAGATAGGCGAGGTATACTCGTCTCGAAATACCAAATGTGTATAATCAAAGTCTATATATATATAGCATACGACTTCTTGTCTCAAAGAGTAGGAGATAGAGTAGATAGACTTTTGAGTGATAGATAAGTTCAAGTCTTCACGTACCTTTTTGTCGAGAAGTTCCACCGGTTCCTTGATTAGTTCTTCTACTTGTATGATGGATTGCCATGAAGTCCTTGAGCTCAACTACACTTTCTATCCTAGCCCGAGACTTAGCTATAATAGACTAGAAATCAAGACTTATAGTTTTGATCACTAACATTGACAAACATGCTTGAGATAGCAACGCATGCGAGTTCGACCGAGCAATGCTCTAACACTTTCCAACCAACTTGGGACTTGCTCAAACGATCTGGTCCCACGACCACCAAGGGCCGGTTCCATGCCCTCTTGGTCTGTCCCTCATTTCTCTATAACTAGGTTTTACTACCTAACGCTCACACGAGTATTATTCTAATAGATGATTAAACCAGCGTTTGATCGTTCTTTTACCAACTGGTCAACAAAGGACTTTGGTGCACGCTTACTCGAGCACTTGGGAGCTACATGGTCGACCATTGCCCCATGTCATCGGTCCCTATTTCACTCAACGACCCATTTTCAGTAAATCATCAATTGACCAACAATTGATCAAAAATTAGGTTTCGAACAAATGCTCTATAAATCACAATTCTGAGCAAGTTCAAACACTAATAGTTTTACATTGATCCAGCGATTAATATCTAAATTAATTATACAATATTTGGTCCAGCTACCAATATTTTAATTAATATTTTATTCGGTCATGCTACCAATAATTCACCGAATGAACAATACTTGCTTAGTTGCTCGAATATTGATCCAACTATCAATATTCAGTAATTTACCGATGCTCGAAATATTCAACAACTCATCGGACAATATTTGCTCAGACGAGCAATATCAGCATCATTCATTCGAGAACTATACGTCTCAGCAGACATGTTCAATTCATGAATCCTAGAGCATTCAGCAATCATGCTCGACTGAACAATACTTAGACACATCGTCTAATTAAGTCAACAACTGACTAATCAAATACACGTCTGCCTTGCAGACTCCACATTCGTGAGATATCAATCACGTCACACGGGGAATATCAATTAGGGTTTTGGTCTGGCGGCCTACAACAAGTGTGTTCATCCACGATGAGAAATGTGAGTAAGTCGTGCAAGCAGTTGAGGGAGTTATCAAAGTAGTGGGTGGACAATCAACCGAGTCTCCGCACGACTTGGAACTGGTTAAACCTGTTAGAGAATTGCTCGGTTGAACCCACTTGCGTTGGTATGTCAAGTTAGTTGTCAATTTTAGTTACCAAAATGCATTCTTGATTTAGTATACTAAAGATAGTTTCAAACTAGATTAGGTCTAAGAAGAACTACTCTTAATGATGAAGACTGAAGATTACAAGAAGACATCAACAAGGACTTCATCAACAAAGGTATGTGGTAATTGATTTCATTTGGATTCTTGTTCAATTCTAGCTTTCTAATCTATCGAAACAAATGCTCACTCTATGGAACAATACCTATGACGGTTAATGTACATTTATGTATATATACTCGAGGTTATTTGAGCCATGACTTTTGTGACAATAAACTTTATCCCTGGAAAGGTTATAAGGTTATAGTGAATGAGCTTACGAATTCAACGAGCCAAGAATCACTCAATTCCGAGTTATAACGATGAGGTTATGAGTGATTTATTAAAGTAACAATTATAAGTGTTGCTGTAATTGTTACAGTTCGTTAGTAGGAAACAATCCATGGAATGCTTGTAACGGTTCACGGACTTGGGCCCAATTACGTGACTAGAAGTCTTTTTTAGTAAAATTGGTGATGTTTCCTTATCTAGGCAAGTTGGTTATTAATCCAAACATATTTGATTACCTTATTAAAGTATTTGTGATAACTCTTATTTCCTGCCTAAGTTAAAATGTGATTTATTCACATAAATACGATATTTGCTAATAAATTATTTATTTAATTATTTTGGCAAGAGTTGTAACTTAGGAAAGACTCCCAAAATTAGGAGAGTCTTGAAAAACAAAAAATAGTTATGCTTATCTTTCAAGCTACCTTTCACTATAAATAAAGGGTTCGTGAGTGCTACATGTTTTTTATCCTCTTTGGAAAATTGGTATAAGCTCATAAGGTTGTTTTCCATGTCTTCTGTTCTTCGTGAACAAGAGTGAGATAAAAGTCTTTGTATTGGGGATCACCAAGCCTAGTTGGATTTAAACTTCGTGATTGATTATACAACTTGTAATCTAGGTTTTTCACCTCTTCTCTATTCCAAGGTTTTCTCTTCTGATATAAATGTTAGAGCATTGCACGGTCGAACTCGCATGCATTGCTATCTCAAGCATGTTTGTCAATGTTAGTGATCAAAAATATAAGTCTTGATTTCTAGTCAATTATAGATAAGTCTCGGACTAGGATAGAAAGTGTAGTTGAGCTCAATGACTTCATGGTGATTCATCATACAAGTAGAAGAACCACTCCAGGAACTGATGGAACTTCTCGCCAAAAAGGTATGTGAAGACTTGAACTTATCTATCACTCAAAAGTCTATCTACTCTATCTCCTACTCTTTGAGACAAGAATTCGTATGCTTTATATATAGACTGTGATTATACACATTTTGTATTTAGAGCCGAGTATACCTCGCCTATCTATATCTCGAAATATGAGTTGGTAAGATTTTCGATTTAACCAAGTTTATCTTTACTATGTGACGAAAGTCATGATATGTTTCAATCATCTTGAAAATTGCTTTGACGAGAAATGGTGTAACAACTATATAACGTCCTCTAAGAATATTTCAATGATTGGAATGAGAGTTTAGATTACATAACCAATGGTGGACATAAGCATTGTTGTGGAAACACATTTATGTATAAGTCCTATTCCTTGAACCAAAGTTTGCGAACTTTGTTGATTAAGAGAACCGGAAGAATGGCGTGAGCCAAGTCTTCAAACTCAGTCCGCGGACCCATTCCGCGAACTGGCGAAGTTCTCATACCCGAGAATTTCTGCTGGAGTTTGTAAACTCTGCCCGGTAACTTAAGTCCGCGAACCTAGTCTGCGAACTTGAGAAGGTTATATATCTGAAGATGATTTCTGAACTTAAACTTAAAAAGACTAAGGAATGCAGTTTGCAAACCGTGGCTATAAAAGTTCATGAACCGATTCGAGTGAATCAAATCATCTTTGCTTCAATTGTTTCTTGTGTAGTACATGAGACTTCCTTGCAATTGAACAAATATATAACTAGTTCATTTGAAGTCATTTGAACTAGTTATGGTGAAGAAGAACGTGGTTGATATGAAATGCTTATATGGCTAACCTTTTGGTTAACTATTGTTGAACCAACAAGTGCATACGTTTGGGTACGGTTAACAAACCTAGAAGCGTGCATTGTCAAGTGTGTATAACAAGATAAGTTTTCGATCTAACGGTTGAGAAATATTAGCTTGAATCTAAATCAGGTTTTCATCTAACGGTGGATATTGATTGCTTTGTTACCAAGGTAACTTAATTGCAAACCATGATTTGAAAGACTATATAAGGGCAACTCTAGCTTCTGTGCAAAACTAATCCCCACACCTCATGTGTGATACTAGTTTGCATACTAGAGTCGGTTCTCCTTTAACCTTCGGTTTTCTTCTTCTAAAACCAGGTTAACGACTTAAATATTTCATTGTGATTGTGAAGCCAGACCGATACTACTTTTATCGTAGTTGTGTGATTCGATCTTCCATCTTCTATCGTACGAGTACAATCAGATTGATTGGATTGAGATTGATATCTCCGATAGGCAAGATATAAAAAGTAATCAAAAACATCTCCATCTCATTGTTTGTGATTCCGCAACATCTTGTTTCACTACCATACGACTAAGATTGTTGTGAGGTGATTGATAACTCTAGGATGTTCTTCGGGAATATAAGCCCGGATTATCAATTTTTTCCTGTTCACCTTGATTATTATCAAAAGACGGAACAAAACCTTTTAGGGTTTATCTGTGGGAGACAGATTGATCCTTTGATAGACTTGTTTGTGTGAGACAGATTTGTTTATTGTCAAAGCCTGCGATTTTGGGTCGTAGCAACTCTTAGTTGTGGGTGAGATCAGCTAAGGGAATCAAGTGCGCAGTATCCTGCTGGGATCATAGGCGAGGGAGTATAACTGTACCTTGGATCAGTGGGAGACTGATTGGGGTTCAACTACAGTCCAATCCGAAGTTAGCTTGGATTAGTCTAGTGTCTGTAGCGGCTTAATACAGTGTGTGTTCAATCTGGACTAGGTCCCGGGGTTTTTCTCCATTTGCGGTTTCCTCGTTAGCAAAATTTCTGGTGTCTGTGTCATTTCTATTTCCTCATTATATTTGTTTATATAATTGAAATAATACAAGTTGTGTGTTTGAATCAATCAATTGGAAATCCGACCTTTGGTTGTTGATTGATATTGATTGAGTCTTGTTGATTCTCTTAAAAGTATATTCGAGTTTGTCCATACAGATTGCTAAGCAAAATATTTGGTGGTGTTGTTAGACCCCCGCTTTTTCAATTGGTATCAGAGCAGGAAAACACGTTTAAGACCTTACAAGTCTGTGTTTGCAGTGATCTGACTCTATGGACAGAGGTGCTATCTCTATTAACTTACCACCAGTCTTCGATGGCTCTAATTACTTATGGTGGAAAATTCCTATACGAACTTTTCTTCAAGCGCGTGATTTTGAATCATGGGTATATGTTGTTAATGGCTATGATGCTCCCGTTGTGGTAGTTGGAGATGTAAACGTTCCCAAGAATATTGGTGAATATAGTCCTGCCGAGATACTAGCTGCAAAAAATTCCGACGTTTTGAATGCCATCATATATGCCATTACCCCAAATCTTCAGCTCCATGTGTCAAATTGCACTAGGTCTAAAGATGCTTGGGATATCTTAGAAACCATATTTGAAGGTAACTCCAGTGAAAAGGAAGCTAGGATTCAAAAACTTAATTCCGATTGGGAGCACCTTCGTATGGCAGATGAAGATACATTTGATGAGTTTAATCATAGAGTGTCTGAAATTGTTAATGCATCCTTTGCATTGGGTAAGACTATTCCTGAAAAGGACTTTGTGATGAAAATTCTCAGATCGCTGCCATCTAGATACGAGTCTAAGAAGCATGCCATCGTTGAGGGAAATAACCTTGATAATCTTTCTAGAAATACATTGGTTGGAAAGCTAAAGATCTTTGATCATGAGAATACATCCAAAATCGGAAAGGATGTTGCCTTTAAAGCACACAAGAACACTAAATTACTTGATAAAAGCAAAAGTGTTTATGTCTCTGAGGATGGTCAGTCTGAGGGTGATTTTTCGGATGAAGATCTTGTCAAATCCGTCTCCTTGATCACAAGACAGTTTAGGGATCTTCTATTGAAGAGAAGTAAACGGTTTTCAAGAGACAGACCTAGGTCATCAGATAAACCTCACAATCACGTTCCTTCTAAAAATAGGGATGCTGACGAGGCTGATGACTAGGATATGCCACAGTGCTTTAAGTGTAAAGGTTTTGGTCATTTTGCAAACGAATGCCCAAATCGTAGAAAATACACTGGGAACAAAGGTCTTGCTGTAGCACTTGATGAGATGTCTGATATCTATGATTCTGATGAAGATAGTAAATAAAGTGTTGGTCTTCTATGTGAAAACATTGATTTTGATAATTATAGCAATACATATATCAACCTTGATGGTTTCGGTGAAGAAGAGAATCCAATCAAGCTGGAAGAATCAATTGACCCATCCTTTGGAAACTCTGTCTGTAATGTTTCAGGATATACTATGTGTCTAGCTGCTTTCACACCACAGATGCCTAAATACTATCCGAGATTGACGTGCTCGTTTTGTTCTCAGAAGGGTCATGAACTATCAAGATGTTACAAGTACAAACATCAAGTGAGGCACGCCAACAAACTTCAACGAACAACAAATCGATTGGCAAGGAAGCTTAAACTTTCCCAGAAGACTGCTGAGGTATGTAAGATTTTATCTTCGTCTAATAAGTTGGTTTCCAAAGACAAAATAATACAATTAGAGAAGAAGGTATGGTCAAATCGCTTTGATAGACAGAAGTCAGAGGATTCCTCTCAAGAGGAAAATGGTGGACAAATTGTTGTTCACCACAGCACAAACTAATTGTGTTGTTTGGTAAATCTTGTCTCATGTGCCTGATCAAAAGAGATAAAATTGTGTACCACTCAGGCTTTAGGAAAAGTTTTTTTTCTTAGGTTTGTTTTCTTGTCTATCAAATAAAATAAAGGGTTATTATCGACAATTCTCTTCTTTATAGGGTTTAGAGTTGAACTCCCACGAACCTGTTTAAAGGTTGCGAACCCTACATTCCTTTTTCCTTTCTGATATCCTTTATATCTTAAGACTGCTTGATGAGATTGTGAATTCCACTCATAAAAACTAGTTGTTTATAACTGTTCTCTAAGCATCATGTCTTTTGATGGAAAATATGTCAACATGATTGTTAAGCCATCAATCAAGGAAAAAGAGAAATCTTCAGTAACTCCGTACTTGAAAAGAAAGAGGAGGAATACAAGAAAGCCAAGGTCTGTCCCTTCTAACTCTCAGAAGTTTTCCGACGTTCTTGATGAGTTTAAGGAAGTAAGAAAGGAGATTCGTGAAATAAAGGCTTACGTTTTAAGATCTTTGGAAATTTAGAAATCCCTGGTTCGACATCATCAGCCAAGAAGGTTTGACGATATTAACTCCTATCTCCATGAACCTTATATTCCAATGGCTGTTGGCGACAAGAAGTTCGGGAATGATAAAGAATTTCTCAAAGATATTGTTTCCTAGTATGTCTTCTTTTTGATTTAGTTGGAAGAATAACTAGTTCTTTGAATAGCAATGATTGTGACTACACATAGCTATTATTTTTCATCTTCTTATTCTTTTTTAGGTTTATTGGTTTAATTTGTTATATTGTAATTTGTTACGGGATATTGGTGTTTACGTCCATGAACTATGTTCGTCCCATACTTTGTCAAAAGTAAAGTCGCTCGTGATCGGTATTCACGTACTGGTAAAAGAATGAATGGACTTTTAACAAATACAAAAGTTAAGCCTATATTGTAAAATATTTGATGTAAGATAGGTTAAAATCTTTTGTTTTCAAGGATTATGTCTATTAATATCGTTATGCAAATAGTGATGGAAAATAGAATGAATCCTTGTGTATTCAGCAGTATTGATCATCCCTGATCCACATTTTATGTATTACTGTGAGGCTTTGTAATGTATATTATGTTGAGCACTATACAACCAAGTTGATTTTTTTAGCTTAGTTGGTGTTCCGTGAGATATGTTATGTCAAGCATATTGAACTAAATCAATCATCTTGTTTGGTTATTTAGTTATTGCTCCGTAAGATTTCTTATGTCGAGCAAAACAAATGACAATTAAATTGATTACTTGTGTGATTAGTTTGGTTGTGTATTCCAATTAGATTAATTATGGGTTTTATTGTAATTAATCTAGTTGAGTATTTTCGTGTCTCCATAAGTTCTCTTATGTTGAGCATAATCAATTGAGTTGATCACTTTTTCTGTTTAATTAATTGCGTATTTCGATTAAATTATCCATGGGTTTACTTGTGATTAATTTAATTGAGTTTTTGGATATAGAAAATCATTCTTATGGTTTTTGGTGACCAATAAAAATCCTTCTTTTCTTTCGAAATTAAGGTCGCTCTTGTTGTTCTTTCGGGAATGACATCAAATGGGGAGAGTTCTTTTGAACTTGTGCTTGATGTGATTCCGCAACATCTTGTTTCGCTACCATACGATTAAGATTGTTATGAGGTGATTGATAACTCTAGGCTGTTCTTCGGGAATATAATACCGGATTATCAATTGGTTCATGTTCACCTTGATCATTATTAAAAGACGAAACAAAACCTTTTAGGGTTTATCTGTGGGAGACATATTGATCCTTTGATAGACTTGTCTGTGTGAGACAGATTTTTTTATTGTCAAAGCCTGCGATTTTGGGTCGTAGAAACTATTAGTTGTGGGTGAGATCAATTAAGGGAATCAAGTGAGAAGTATACTGCTGGGATTAGAGGCGCAGGGAGTACAACTGTACCTTGGATCAGTTGGAGACTGATTGGGGTTCAACTACAGTCCAGTCCGAAGTTAGCTTGGAGTAGGCTAGTGTCTGTAGTGGCTTAATACAGTGTGTGTTCAATCTGGACTAGGTCCCGGGGTTTTTCTGCATTTGCGGTTTCCTCGTTAACAAAATTTCTGGTGTCTGTGTTATTTCTATTTCTGCATTATATTCGTTTATATAATTGAAATAATACAGGTTGTGCGTTTGAATCAATCAATTGGAAATCCGACCTTTGGTTGTTGATTGATATTGATTGATCCTTGGATATTGGTCTTTGTTACCATCTAAGTTATTTTTTGTATTTGATTAGAACTCGCAGTTCTTGCTTGAGTAAATCAAATCAAGAAGAGAGATATAAACTCGTTGATATACTTTTAATTGATTGAGTCTTGTTGGTTCTCTTAGAAGTATATTCGAGTTTGTCCATACAGATTGCTAAGCGAAATATTGGGTGGTGTTGTTAGACCCCCGATTTTTAAAGAAAACTATTCAAGAGTTTTTGATCATAAACCCTAGGTTTTGATAGATTTCAGTTTCTGATCGTATACCAACACTTGTTAGTCGAAATCGAAAGCTAGAAAGAAAACTTTGATTAAGGTATCTCATAAAAATCCTTAAGAAGTTTTAAACAAGATATCTCTAGATTTATTCTAGTTGTTCTTGTTGTAGAATCATTAGGTTTCTTTTCCTTTATTGAATAGTATAATAATCCCTAATCTACACGTTTTTTTTTATATTACTTTTACCTAGTAATTATTTTTATCAAAATAAACACAAGATTTCCAAAACCTTGATTTACATCTAAAGGGAAATAAAATCGGTACTTTGTGCAAACAAAAGATCGGGTCGTATCAATCGTGTTGTTGTATCTTCTAAAGAGAGCCTTGGGTTCTGCTAGAAGATTTACGAGAAATATTCCTAAATAAAATCGGTGTTGTGTTAGGAGTTTTATTAGTACTGAAGCAGGTATTACATCTAGTACGAATAGGTAGTATGAAATTGGTGTAACAACTTATAATCAGTGTGTGTTTATTCTGGACTAGGTCCCGGGGTTTTTCTGCATTTTCGGTTTCCTCGTTAACAAAATTTCTGGTGTCTGTATTATTTCTTTTCCGCATTATATTTCTTTGTATAATTGAAATATCATAGGTTGTACGTAAGTTTAATCAATTTTGAATCTGACCTTTGGGTTGTTGATTAAATTGATTGACACTTGGATATTGGTTTTTCATACCGTCCAAGTTATTTCTTTATTCAATCGGGCTCGCAAATTCCTATTTGTTTGATTGCAGATTAAATTGAGAAATTGAGATATAACTCTTTGATATACTTTTATTAAGATTGAGTCTGACTGTCTAGTTGATTCTCTTAAAAGTATATTGGAGTTAGCCCATACAGATTGCCAAACGAATTATTGGGTGTGGTTGTTAGACCCCCGCTTTTTTAAAACCACGATTTCCCACTTTACCACTCTTTCACTTGAGAAACTGTCACACTTAGTGGAGATCAATGTGTCTACTATTCTAGAAATATAAATAAGTCTCTGAATCCACTATTGAAACACACAATTTTTTTTCGAGCAATCACTCTGAAGAATTCTATCAATCGACCAGAACTTATTCGAACTCAACAGTTCACAGAAAACTTGCAGAAACCCGCAACACATTCATAATCCTTGATTACCATTGATCTCACACACTTCTCATCTTTCCTCCTACAGATCAACCCTCTTCCATCTTTGTGACCAAATTGACTCTGGAATGGCCATTGTCTTGGTTTAGGCAAGAGTCCTACAGATTGATCTCTCGAACTCAAAGCACTCACGTGCAATGCATCTGTTTGAGGTTAGGCAGTTTGCTCGGTTGAGGAGCCTCTGTCACACGGTCGTCTCTCCATTTCCTAAAAAATCAACAAATCGTTTTTCTCCATCAACAGATTGGCAACCAGAGTGGGAAATTAATCTCTCGGTTTCAATCTCAAACTTTCACAAAATGGTTAATCTATGGTCAGGTTCAATTATAAATGCTAACACAAACAACGCCAGCACTAGAAACAATGGTGGTACCCCGGAAACTACTCCTGCTTCCAAAAACGGTTATGGTGAAACCACTCCTCCTCAAACCAACATCGGCAATCATCCTCTCTTCCGCCGGAAATTATAGAAAATCCGCCTACCATAGCTGATCTCATGAAGGTGCAAGAGACTCTCGCCAAAAACCATACTGACATGGTTGCAACACAGAAAGAGCTGTGCGATTATCTTAAAACTCTCACTGACAAGATCTCAGAGAAAACTCAGGATAAGGGAAAGGCCAAAGAGTCGACTGCTGATCCTGTGGTCACTCCAATCCATGTAGTAGACGATGATGAAGTTCATAAGGCTGCATATAACCCACCAACGAAGGAACCTGCAGGATTCATCACCCGTGAAGACCTGGAACGCTTTATGGAGGATCGAGGAAAAGACAAAACACCATCTGTTCACCATTATCAACCTCCATATCCCGCTGCTACGCAAAGAATTCCTCTCCCGAAGGGATATACCTCTCCAACGTTCACATTGTACAATGGAACGGGGAATGCTCGAGAACACGTCTCTCTATTCTTGGAAGCACTAGGCGAACACGAACATAACCATGTCGTCCGTCTGAAGGAATTCTCGAAGTTCGTGACAGGCCGAGCATACACATGGTACAACAACATTTCACCAGGGAGCATCACTAGTTGGGGAGAGATGGTTAATGCTTTCTACCAAAAATAATTCTTTGTCTCGGAGCAGATTACTCTCCCTGATTTAGGAAGAATGTCTCAGAAGAATACTGAACATCCGAAGGACTACGTAAAAAGGTTCAGAATCCAGGCTTTGGATTGTCATGATCCAAATGTCATTGAGCAGCAACTGGTGGACTTGTACATCAATGGAATGATTCCGGTCTACAGAGCCTTGTTGGAAAATCTCTGGCTGTAAACTTTCTCAGAACATCACGAAGCGACCAAGCGATCAGCAACCACTGCTCTGGATTTACTGGAAATAACAAAAGCCACGAAAGTCGAGGAACCGCGAGAATCTCGAGGAGGTGCCAAGCGCCTGATCAACAAGCAATACAATCTCCAACCTTCCATGAATGTTGTTGAGGGAAGCAAGAGGGAAGCTGAAGCGCAGCAGCATAAGAACACTCCTCCAACGTCCCATCCTACAAAAGCACCAAGGAAGGACAAGCAAACTCGAAATGCACAAGCGTTGGAGGATGAGCATATTTTCTGACATGGTAGAACGGTTTTTAGAGGTCTTTATGGATGAGTTTTCAGTATTTGGTTCATCTTTTGATGAGTTCTTGCATCATTTGACATTAGTGTTGACTAGGTTTAAGGAAAAGAATTTAGTGCTTAATTGGGAAAAATGCCCTTTCATGGTTGAATCAGGAATTGTCTTAGGGCACATCGTTTCTTCAAAGGGTATAGAGGTAGATAAAGCGAAAATTGACCTTATTAAGACTCTACAGGTCCCAAAAACCGTAAAATATATTAGGTCATTCTTAGGGCATGTAGGTTTTTACCGTCGATTCATTAAGGATTTTAGCTTGATTTCTAGACCTCTTTGCAATTTGCTTGCAAAAGATGTTAAGTTTGTCTTTGATGATGCTTGCTTAAAGGCTTTTGATAAGCTTAAAACTTTACTCACTACTGCCGTGATAGTCCAGGCATCTAACTGGAACCTACCCTTTGAAATTATGTGTGATGCTTCAGATTATGCTATAGGCGTTGTGTTAGGTCAGCGAGAAAACAAATTACTCCATGTGATTTACTATGGTAGCAAAACTCTGAATGATGCCCAAATGAACTATACAACTACCAAGAAGGAATTGCTAGCCATCGTGTTTGCCTTGGATAAGTTTAGATCCTATTTATTAGGTTCTAAGATCGTAATCTATACTGATCATGCTGCTTTGAAATACCTTTTGTCTGAGAAGGATACCAAACCTAGATTGATTAGATGGATCCTTTTGTTACAATAATTTTTTCCAAACATTAGAGACAAAAAGGGTGCAGAGAATATGGTAGCAGACCACTTGTCTAGGCTAGTTGTTAGTTCCCCTAATAATTCCCTTCCTATAAGGGATAGTTTTCCCGATGAACAATTGTTCTCTGTTTCCCAATCACCTTGGTATGCAAATATAGTGAATTATCTTGTTACTGGTCGAATGCCTCAACATTGGGGTAAGCAAGATCGTTCTAGGTTTTTAGCCGAGGTTAAGCATTTCTTTTGGGACGATCCTTATCTGTTTAAGTATTGTCCGGACCAGATTATTAGGAGATGTGTATCTGAGAGTGACCAGTCTAGTATTATCTCCTTTTGTCATGAACATGCATGTGGGGTCATTTTAGTGCTAAGAAGACTGCTGCTAAGATTTTGCAGTGTGGATTTTACTGGCCTTCGTTGTTTAAATATTCCCATAGTCATTGTGTTTCTTGTGAGCGTTTCCAGAAGTTAGGAACCATTTCCCGTAGAAATATGATGCCTTTGAACCCTATTTTAGTGATTGAGGTCTTTGATGTGTAGGGAATTAATTTTATGGGTCCATTTCCTATTTCGTTTGGTTATCTTTACATACTTGTCGCTGTAGACTATGTGTCTAAGTGGGTTGAGGCGGTTCCGTGTAAAACAAATGACCACAGGGTCATAGTCCAGTTTTTGAAAGAGAATATACTTACACGTTTTGGTACGCCGCGAGTTATAATTAGTGATGGAGGTTCACACTTTTGTAATAGACTGTTTGCTCTTTTAATGAAACAATACGGTATTACCCATAAAGTAGCAACCCCATATCACCCTCAGACTAGTGGTCAGGTAGAGGTTTCCAATAGGGAAATTAAACGTATTCTATAGAAAACAGTTAATCCAAATAGGAAAGACTGGACGTCGAGGCTTACTGATGGCTTATGGTCTTACCGTACTGCGTTTAAGACACCCATTAGAATGTCACCTTATCGTTTAGTATTTGGCAAGGAATGTCACCTTCCTGTTGAGTTAGAGCATCGAGCCTATTGGGAAATTAAGAACTTAAACTTTTCACTTGACAAGGCAGGAGCTCAAAGAAAGCTCCAGCTCAATGATTTGGACGAGATTCATAGAGATGCATACGATAGTGCTAAGGAGTATAAGAAAAAAATGAAACTTGTGCATGATAGGAATATTTTACGAAAGTCATTTGCTCCAGGTCAAAAAGTTCTTCTATATGACACTCGGTTGCATCTATTCCCCGGGAAGTTGCGCTCTCGATGGACCGGTCCTTTTGTGGTCCGTACTGTTTTTTCTCATGGCGCTGTTGAGATTGAGACACCAGATGGTAGTAGTTCTTCGAAGGTTAACGGTCAGCGATTGAAGCCCTTTATAGAGCCTTTTCCTACAGGTGATGTTGAGGAGGTCCCTCTGGAGGACCCTGTTTACCTTGATTGACCATCGAGGCGGTTTTGTATGTTGTATATTATTTTTGTAGGTTTTTGGTTACACTTCACCCAGGTACTATCTTTCCGACTTCTCTCTTTACTATTTCCTCATGTTACTTATATTTTTGGTACTGTTTTTTAATTAGAAACATTGAGGACAATGTTAGATTTAAGTTTAGGGGTGGGGTAGAACTTTTTGTTACCTTTTCGTTGCAATAAATAAACTCCAAAGCCTAGAAATTTACCCTTATTAAGGATGGCACTACCCAATCTAAGTGGATGGAAGCATTTTGGTTGTAGGAGTTGAGGGACCAATATGATTAGATGGAAACATCTAAAGAGTCTATTCATGAAAGCATGGAGCTCAGGTGTTAGAAATAACATGGTAGTTTCGTCATGTCTCATTGAGTCCTTTTCACTTCTATTTTTATTTTTTTTATTTTTAAAATATGTTTCTCTAAGTGATTAGGTGGGGCTTACGATTCAAGTTGTTACCATTGTTAGGGTGAAATAGAGTGATTGAGATAGCCATAAAAAAAAGAGAAATTGAGATCAGGCCATCAGACCAACTGGAATAAATTCAATAAAGTCGACCACTGGAACCCTTGTATATGCCAGTTGTGTTGACCTAGAGTTAGGATTATCGACCACTGGTACCCTTGTATATGCCAGTGTGTTGATATTAGTCAGACCGGTATCTCAGTCCATTAGGATAGGTTCATTATGGCAGTGGCCTTCAGACAGATATGAGAAACACCGTTCACCTTAGTCAACATCACCACCATATATTTTTTTTTCTATATCCATTTTCTTAATCTATCCATGTGATTTGTTTGATTCTAAGTTTGGATGCGACTATCTGAGTAGATCTCTGTCACTTTATAAGAATTTTAGTATGCTTGAGTGCGAACTCGTGTACAACAATTGGAATTTCGCATCAGGGTACTTCCTCCTGTAGTCAATAAGTATGCCAACCAAGGAGATTCTTTAGTGCCTTGCAAGGTTCTGTGTAGATAGCTAGGGTCTGGAGTATAAAGGTTTTGTGGGTATACCTCTGGTAATCCCTCCGGAGACAACACTCCGCCACAAGAGACACCTATGGGTTTAAAGGCTTATTGCATACGCTAAATGCAATCGACGATGCCTGCGACAGTGAGTTAGGATTTTATTTCTATTTTATTTTTGCTCGAGGACTAGCAAATAATAGGTTTGGGGGTATTTGATAGACACATTTTTGTGTCCGATTTGTCTCGAGTCTATATATTGTTAGGGCTCATTTTTGTACTTATTATGGTGTTTTATTTATTTGTAGGTATTTTTGGCCAATAAACATTTTTGGAAAAAATTGGCTCGAAAAGTTATCGGAAAGCACCCGGAGGACACTTGCTATTCGGACCCCCGGTTTGGATAAGGGGCACCCCCAGGATACCCCTTAAGGCAGCTGCTAAAGGCACCCCTACTCTGGATAGGGGGCGCCCCCTTTCTTCACAAATTCAAATTTCAAATTTGGCGGGAAAACAAACCAGCATGCATGTAGATTAGGGTTCGCATTCTTGGGAAGATTTAAGGAGATTCAATCTCGGATTTTTGTTGGGCTGGACTTCCTAGAGCATAACAGGGTCGGTATATGTGATTGGATCGAATGAATTGGGTTAGATCGACCGGGAGAAGGAAACAGAGGTGTTGTGGTTACGGGTTGCTATTGGAGTTTTTTTTCGACAATTCAGGGAGATTAAAGGCTAGAAAAGCTTCCCCAACATTCATAGTTATCTAATAAAGAGTTTGGAAGTATTGGGAGAGGTCAAATACGCGTGAAGAGAGTTTGGCAGAAAGAAAACTCCGAAAATTGCTGTGGAGATAAACCAAGATTTTGGGGGAGATTTAATCGAGCTGTGGCCTATAAAAGGAGATGGGATAAGTCATATAATAGGTACGAATCCTTTCAGAGAAGTTTAGAACACCACAGATCTCCAGAGATTGAGTTGCAGGAAAATACCTTATTCTGCTGCTGCTGTTGAAGAGGAAGAACACGAAGAACATTGACGCACAAGCAACTGTCGTTGAAAACTATCGTTGTTTCACAGTAGTACCTATGTGTCGTTCATCACAGATGTTGCATTAGGTCTTTAGCTACTATTTCTCCCTGTAACAGTGATTCTGCAACACCAGCAAACTGTTGCGAATCGTCTGTATTATCACTTTTCATCTTTTTAATCATCTTTTGAGCCATAAACAATTATTTTGAGATCATGATTAATATGAGGAGCTAAACCCCATTGTTGAGGCGATAGAGGAAGCTATTTTTCCAACAAAAAGCGGTACAATCTAATTAATTTAATTTATTGCAATTATTATTATGATTATTTGCCTTTAACTATTATTGAATATGATTTTTATTTGATTGATTGTGATCTATTTTGATGGAGTATGCTTAGTTTAAAGACTGTTGATGCTTCATACTTGGTATTTACAATTATTACTTTTTAAAATCTATTAGTTGCAATATTTTAGAATCAAATTAAACGAGAGAATTGCATGAATATAAATATTTGGACCAAATCACTTTGAACTTGGAAAATAGTGGAATCTTAGCCTGAGTGTTCTTTTAATATTAATACCAACTTTTTCGGTGTTTGTTATAATTATTAGCGGGTTTTCTATTTAGTTTTGAATTTAAGTCTAAAGTTATCCTTCACAAGTTCGAGAATCGAATCACTTTTTACCACTATCTATAAATCACATCACTACCCTGGTCTGGGGACTCGATCTTACTCACAACCTATCTATCACCGAATTTTATGAGTGGTTAGTCTCGCCTCAGAAATATTTTACCAAGTGGTTGGACGCGGAGCCTCTCTGAATCCAGTGTCTCATTGATATAGTCATTGATGGGTTAATGACCGAGCACAACAATCAATATCCTAGATATTCTCCCTTGCGTGAGTGTCCACATGTGTCGCAGGATTGGAAAGCTCCACAAACATGGAATCCCACTTTACGAGGAATTCCAAACCAGCAGAAAATATTCAGGGTACGAATGATCTATCCTAAAAAATTTCATGAAGGGGATTTAGTTCTCAAGGAAGCTAAACGCAATCTCCATTCTGCAAGAAACTCTAACTGGGAAGGGCCTTTCATGATTGCTAAGTCGACAATTGGAGGATACTACAAGTTGGTTGATATGAAAGGAAAGACGAGTGTACCAGTGATACAGAAGAATTGGCTCAAATCCTTTGACGCCTGAGACATTCAGCGTTTTGGGTGTTATCCGTTCGAAGCACGAACTAACGCTCGAGACACCTGATGCATTTTAGGATTGTTCTTTCACCTGTATTTTCAATTCCTCCAAAACATTTGCAGTACTTGCATCCGGTATTTGAATTCAGTAATTTATCAAAGTTCTTTTATTTAAAGAAAAATCTCTACCAAATCCAAAGAACAACCTCAATCACTCACTTGTCCGAAACCAATCAAAAAATCAAAACCAAAATAAAACCTCACATCTCTCAGAAGTTCAAGGTTCAAGAGATTATGGAAAGAAAATTAAAGGAAATCGGCAAAGAAGGATTTTTGCTCCTCTGCAATCTTCAGGTCTCGCATGGCTGACTTCTCCAGCTCCAATTCTCCCATCAACTTGGCGATTTTTTCCTCCTTTTTCATCACAGCATCACTGATCAGGGGTACATTTTGCTTGACTGCTTCTTGAATAGCTTCAATTCGTTCACGAAGCCATACCACGTTGAAACCAAGCTGCTCAGAATGGTCCAAGTTGTACTCCCAATCAAAGAGTACATCTGGAGCAACAATACTTCTAGCTATGGTTCGTATATTGTCTATGACTCGCAAGATAGCTTCTACTTGCTTGGTCAAGAAATAGCTTCGTTTTGGGTCTGTGGTAGCGACGATATGACCATATCTCTTCCATATTTCTTCATATATTTCCGACATATGCAATAGGAACGCTAAATCTACCAACCAGTTCATGATATGGGAGTAACTCACCAAATGGAGGACCGAAAGCAATCCCTGCAGTAGGATATTTATGCACCACTATGCGATTCTCAATTATTGGATAAACTTCTACAGTCATGGCAACAACTTCTTCTGGAATAGTATCCTCGAATCTTGGCTCGGTTTCTTCCATCGCTGAAGCAACAAAAATTGGAGTTTCAGTCTCTTCGACAACTTCAGTAGCAACATTCTCATGGAATTGAGTTTTATAGATGGTAACATCATCAACTCGATTCACCATATGATTTGAATCATCATTCGCTCCGTTATTCTCTACTTCGACATTTGGCACCTAATATGAAGATTACACCGGATTAGGACGCTCCAAGCATGAAAATCAAAATGCAATCATAAAATACATCATTTAAGTGTACTAACACTATCTAAATTCTTTACTATACCTTCAAAGACATGAGCAAATAGTGTGAAAGTCATAAAAACACGTTTTTCAACAAGCTCGTCTGAAGAGATTTTACACTGCCCTGTATAAGACGACAAACTTGGAGAAATTGGTAATGAATCTAAGGTTTAGTAATATACCATTATCTTTGTGTGGATGTTCTCTATAACATATTAAAATTTCATATAAATTGGATAAACTATCAAAGAGATGTGACCGAAACATTGGACTACATGCCAGCTGAAAATTTTCTGAGGATCTCCTGAAAGTTTACTGTTTCGCCGATTTTGGCCCCTAAACATGCTCAAAACTCAAAATATTCTTTTCTAAATCTTGGAAATTTCTTGGGCATGACAAAACATGGGTATATCACAAAAATCCGACATCGGACAAAGTTTCTACAACGTTTTTGCTAAAAGACCGAGTTCTGAAATTTCCTGATGACGTACTTCGCTAAAATTTTCCTTCATTTCATATGGGTTCTCATCCATTCATTCAAAAATAAGCAAATTCATACTTCTATGAATAAAGTACAGGAGGAACGCTTACTTGAGGGGTCTCTGAACCGTTCGAAGGATTTATGTTGTTGAAACCATCGTCAGTAACATTATTACTTCTATTCGGTTCTGGGTTTTGAAGATTCTTTGTCTCCTTATTTCCCAAGGAGGAATGTGATTCATCAGTATTTTGTTTATCCACGGTAATCTCCTCCTGGATACATCATTATTATTTCATTCAAGGAAATTCCATGATCGTTGCACAAACGAGATACTTACATCGACTTCTTCATCGTTGCTGGATCCCTGAATTGTTCGCACAGGAGCAAGATGAAGACCGTCAATGACCGATGGAGTAAAATTCTGAAATAAATTAACACATATTTGTTTTGGATCCTAATTACACGGATAAGAAAACCGTGATGATAAGGGAAGTTCTAACAACTCACCAAAGAAGCGGCTGGGGACTGCACACTATTCAGTATCATCCTATAATCCCTAGTTTTGGGTTCTCCGCTCCGGAGGCATTATGCCAGTTCTGTGAAGTCTTCATCGATCCGAGATCTTACTGCACGAGCATCCTGTGGGAAAATTAATGAAAAATTAAGATATGATTATCATGTCTCTACAAGATCATAAGAAGAATACTTACTTGTGAACATACTGTAAGTACTTTCCGTTTATCACCACTAGAAATATGTTTCAGCCTTGGCCTCTCAGAAACCATCTCAGCAGAGGGAGGTTCTTGCACCAGATTCCGAGCAGCCATTACAAAAACATGTAAACGATAAAGTTGATGACTCTAGAAAGTTACATAACCTGGAGTTGCATAGAAATCCCAGTCAGAGCAAGGGTACAAATATTCACGCCCATTCAAATGTGTGCAATCTAAAGAGACTTTAAGTTGGTCGACTGACGGATTTTCTTTCCGAACATCTAGGACATACTGATCAAGACCCATTTGTCGAGCTTCTCTATCGATGTTATATTCCTCCACCAGAAATTTTCTATGAATTACTGATACTAAGTAACCAGGAGTACATCTCAGTATGAAAAACCTCTCACCGTCACTCAGGTCTACACCAGATTCAAAAATAACATTCTCTGTGGCGTCATTAAAAGTGATCAACTGTGAGACAAAAGGAGGAATCGACACCCATAGGCGAAAATTAAACTCAGACTCATTATCTAAGACACTGGTGAGACGTGTCTTTCTTCGAGGCTTCTTTATATACCAGCGCATAGTCCTGGCATTATCTTTCTCAGAAAGAACATAACGAGCATCAACATTCGGTCCTTGCAAGATGCCATGAGGAATTGGTGCATAATTCTTGAAGAGCTCCCATAATAAGGCTTGGAGAAACATTATATTGACATATGTTTCAATTTCATAAAACCATTGGAAACACTGGAGTCCACGACCAAGATATCTGAATTGGAGAATAGTGAACCTATAAACAGACTGCATAAAAGAAGTTTCTCAACTTGAGCTATCTTAATGTCAAAAGGAATCAAGAATGGCTTCAACAAGTTTCCATTATCTTCAAGTACATATCTATATAACCACGGGCACAAGAAAGCAACAACGTTCAATATACCATCAGCAGGTCTTTCAGGAGTTCCATCTCTAGGACACCAGTGCTTCAAACATTGAGCGTAACAAGATTTTCTAGATAATTTGTTAATATCATGCATCATGGTTGTAAATACATCATAAATTGCGATCTCATCTGCCGAAAGTGATGCAGGGAAATTACCCGTGACTGGAAGGTGCAATAGAGCGACCACATCCTCTAAAGTAATGGTAAATTCTCCCCACCTGCATAAGAAAGTATGAGTAGGAACACACTAGCGGGAAAGCAAGGTTATTATTCCTCTCATATCATGGTAAATTGACAGTTCCCCAGATGTTTGAATAGCTCGGGTAACCTTTGAACCATCCAACATGGTTCTACATGATTATGCCCCAACATATGTCTTGCCCATCCGGAGAAATCTGTTAAGGGTTTTCTAGAAAGCCTGAAGTCTATGTGCGAAGCAGCATAATATCCACTGTGTAGACAAAATCGAATAGTCTCTCGAGGAGACACCGATTTCCTTTGAACAATATCCATGGGATCTATAAGAAGACGAAATGAGGAACTGATAAGCACGAAAGTGCGACGTATTTTAACCCATAAATACATTAGCGAGGACTCATTATTTCTCCAATAAATTTGTTTTAGTTATTTTTGGAAGAATAAGCTCTTGCGGATAATTGACTCGAAAAAATGTTATTTGCACCTAAAGGAACGTGTTATTCAGACTCTCAATGTTGGTTAAGGGGCGCCTCAATTACTAAGGGGCGCCCAGTTGATAAGGGGCATCTTCTTTACTATTTGGAACCTACGGCTATTCGCACCCCAGTTCAGGATAGGGGAATCCATCTTCATCATTCAAATTATGAAAATTGGCGGGAAACTTTTGCAGTGGATGAACAGAATTACGGTTAGTGATTTTGGCGTTTGTTAAGGAGATTCAATGGCTGAAACTGTTCGGGATGACTTGAATCAGATTAAGAGGCATGGTATAATCTTCAGAATCAACTGGATTTGGCTGAAAGTCGTGTGGAAGCAAAACAGGGAAGTGCAGCTTTTAAACCCGATTACCCCTGTTTTGGATTTGGAGGATTTTTAAGAAGATTCAAGTGCTACGATCGATTGTATTGGGCCTGTTTCTGTTAATCAGAACCGATAATTCCATCAAACTCGAAGAACTTGGGATGGATAATCATTGAGAAGCAAAACAGGAAGTGAGAGAAAGCTCGGGTTTCTCCAGCATTTTGTCTGTGAAGATTTGTGGAGTTATTTGGAGAGATTTTTGGCTTGCATTGGATTGGTATAATCCTCTTGCGAGGAAACAGGACTGGTAAGTCCATCAGAATTGAAGAAATTGGGCCGCAACATGAACTCGAAGTTAAACATGGGAGTGAAAGAAAACTCGGGTTTTCCTATGGAATATGCGTGGAGATTTCAGACCTGCACGAGTCTACAACGCTTATCAAACTCTTCTATATCGTATATGGTGTGTGTTTGAAGAAAATTAATGAGTGATGGAGATTAAAGAGGTAAGAAAATATTCCCGAGAATATTTTCTTTAATGCCGAGTAATAGAGGATTATTGGAGTAATGAGCGAGATTTTTTCTGCCTGTGAGGCTATATAAGGTGTTGAGAAGTCATAGAATGGATCATCGAGAGTTGGGAGAGGCTACAGAGCTGAAGAGGAGAAGTTGCAGAAACTTCTCTGCTGTTGCAGAGAGGTAGAAGACGAAGAACACAGACGAAGCTACGGGTCTGTCGTTTTACAACTGTCACAGTTCAAGGCTTAGTGACAGTTTTTCTGCGACAGTTTCCTAATATAGTTTCTGTAACAGCTGCTTTGCAAATTGTAACGGTGAGTTTGTAACGCCTGTTAAGCGTTGCAAATTCCTGGTTTATGTTATTATTCTCCTTTTCTTCATTGTAAAAACCATTTGAGCTATATAAAAAATATTTTGAGAGTGTCTACATCATGAGTAGCTAAACCCAAACACTGGGACGACGGAGGAAGTCTAATTTCATACATGGGTAAAATTATTTTATTATATATATGAATTTTGCCCTAATTAAAATAGAATTATGATTTTGATCAATTAATTGTCATTTCATTTGATGGGTCATGCTTGCTTAGATGTTTTGATGTCCCATACTTAGGATTTACAACTAATATTTTGAGAATCTATCTTGGCAAAAATAAGAGTCCATGTTTTTATTTATTGAGCTAGAATTGTTGAAGAATAAATAATTGAACTTGATGATATGAATGCGGTGGAATCCTAGTCCCAGTAACTCTATCTTTTATTATTTTCATTAAATTAAATTAAATTTAATCTTCACAAGTCTTAGAATTCGAATCTTTATTACTACAACGACAATCAAAAAACCTTATCATTTTGGCGCCGCCGACGCGGATTTGTTTTTAGATTATTTTTTTAGGTTTATTTTTATTTATTTTGTATAGTATTTTCATTTAATTTTAGATTTTATTTTTTCCTTTTTATGCATTTCTTTTTGTATTTGTTTTCAGGGACTTTTTGAGGATGATGACGTCTTCTGAGGAGACGTCACCTAAGATGACGTTGGCGGAATATAAGCGTAGAAAGTCAAATTATCAGGAAAACTCATCTGAGATGACGCTTGTTGAATATAAGCGTAGGAAACAGTATGGAGTTTCTACTCCACATGTGGTAAGTGAAGAATCACCTTTAACAACATATGAGAAGTATTACAAACACACACCTCCTAGTTTGGAACAAAGATTGAGAGTTCTTGAATGTCAAAGATTATATGTTGATGATGATGAATCTTGTAGTGACTTTCTATTCCAAACAGAACATATAGATGACCATGTGGATGATTTTCCTAATTCCATAGATGAATCCATCCCACAAGATAATTCACCCAACTTAGAGGTTGTTTCTAGACCCCTACACTTCCAAAAGTTGCCTAATCTAGGGTTAGAATTGTGTGCTTCTAAAGTGTTGTTGGATTACTTTGCATCTAAGTACCCAGAAGACTTGCCTATTCCTGATATCGTGCATGAGCCAATTGAAAATTTCCAAGTCCCAATAATATCCCCATATTATGTTCTTTACACACTTCCTTGTGTTGTAAAAACTTGGTTTGGAGGTAAGTTTCTGTTTTTGATAGTTTTAGTATCTCTGCATCGTGATAACATAAGTGTGAAGCTGTCATTTGTAAATGTTGTATTTTGGGTTGATCCCCAAATTTTCAGGTTGTTAGTTTATGGGGATCCTTTCTGTATATTCCAGTAGGTGTTTTTTTTATAATATATTTTCGTTTACTTTTTGCATTTCCCATCTTAATTTTTGCGTTGGATGACTCAATTACATTGAGGACAATGTAATGTTTAAGTGTGGGGGAGAGGTTAACTTTTTATTTTATTTTTTCAGGAAATTCCTTACAAATCATGACCAACTGTGTAGCGGGTATGTTCCTTTTTCTTGCATGTTGACCAGCTGTGTAGCGGGTCTAAAAAAAAAATTAAAAAAAAATAAAAAATAAAAAATAAAAATAAAATAATAATAATTTGATTGTTAGGGTTATGACCAGCTGTGTAGCGGGTCTTTTCTTTTTTCTTGCATTGTATGACCAGCTGTGTAGCGGGTCTAAAAAAATATATATATATAAAAAAAAAATTATGACCAGCTGTGTAGCGGGTCTTCTCTCTCTCTTATTTTATGATCAGTTGTGTAGCGGGTCAATGTTCTGTTTTGCTCAAGGACTAGCAAAATGTAAGTGTGGGAGAATTTGATAAGCACGAAAGTGCGATGCATTTTAACCCATAAATACATTAGCGAGGACTCATTATTTCTCTAATAAACTTGTTTTAGTTGTTTTTGGAAGAATAAGCTCTTGTGGAGAATTGGCTCGAAAAAATGTTATTTGCACCCAAAGGAACGTGTTATTCAGACTCTCAATGTTGGTTAAGGGGCACCTAAATTACTAGGGGCGCCCAGTTGCTAAGGGGCATCTTCTTTACTATTTGGAACCTATGTCTATTCGCACCCCAGTTCAAGATAGGGGGCATCCATCTTCATCATTCAAATTATTGAAATTGGCGGGAAACTTTTGCAGTGAATGAACATAATTACGGTTAGTGATTTTGGCGTGTGTTAAGGAGATTCAATGGCTGAAACTGTTCCGGATGACTTGAATCAGATTAAGAGGCATGGTATGATCTTCAGAATCAACTGGATTTGGCTGGAAAGTCGTGTGGAAGCAAAACAGGGAAGTGCAGCTTTTAAACCCGATTACCCCTGTTTTGGATTTGGAGGATTTTTAAGAAGATTCAAGTGCTACGATCGATTGTGTTGCGCCTTTTTCTGTTAATCAGAACCGATAATTCTATCAAACTCGAAGAACTTGGGCTGGATAATCATTGGGAAGCAAAACAAGAACTGAGAGAAAGCTCGGGTTTCTCCAGCATTTTGTCTGTGATCGATATTTGTAATTTGTGACTTCTTTTATATCTTGCTTATCGGAGAAATCAATCTCAAGCCAATCTTATGATTGTAATCAAACACGATAGAAACAGCAAGATCAGATCACATAACTACCAAAAAAGTAGTATCGGTCTGGCTTCACAATCCCAATGAAGTCTTCAAGTCGTTAACCTACAGGGTCTCAATAGAAACTTAAGGTTAAAGGAGAATCGACTCTAGCTAATACAACTAGTATCACACATGAGGTGTGGGGATTATGTTTCCCAGTTGCTAGAGTTCTCCTTTATATAGTCTTTCAAATCAGGATTTGCAATCAATGTTAGCTTAGTAACAAAGCATTCAATATTCACCGTTAGATGGAAACTGATTAGATTCAAGCTAATATATTTCAACCGTAGATCGAAACTTAGCTTGTTACACACAAATGAAATACACGTTTATTTAGGTTTGTGTAACCGTGCCCAAACATGTACATCTAGTTGGTTCAACAGTAGTTAACCAAATGGTTAGCCATATGAGCACTTTCATATCAACCATATTCTTCTTTACTACAACTAGTTCAAATGACTCAAATGAACTAGTTAGAAAGTTGTTCAATTGCTTAGATCTTATAGAAGTATACAAGACACAGTCGAAGCAAAAAAGATTTGATTCACTCGAATCGATTCATGAACTTTATAGCCACGGTTTGCAAATATGCATTCCTTAGTTTATATAAGTTTAAGTTCACGAATAATCGTTTTTAGAAAATAACCAACTTAAGTACGCATACTGGTACGCGGACTTACGTACCCGGAATAAGTTTGTTTTCAGTTCACAAACTCCAAAAGAAATTCACAGGATGTGAACTTCCGACTGTGCGGGTACTGGTATGCGGACTTTAGTTCCGCTTTTCCTGAATAGCAAAGTACCCATACTTTGGTTCAAGGAATAAAGACTTACACACGTATGAGTTACCACACAATGTTTATATCCAACAATGGTTATATATTCTAAACTCTCATTTCAATAACTGAAACATTCTTAGAGGACGTTATATAGTTGTTGTTCACAAACCATTTTTCGTCAAAGCAATTTTCATGTAATTGAAACTTAATATGACTTTCGTCACTAGTAAAGATCAATTTGTCCAAAGCGAAAGCTTACCAACATATATTTCTAGAAATAGATAAGCGAGATAAACTCGGCTCGAAATAGCAAATGTCTATAATCAAAGTCTATATAGCAATACGACTTTTGTCTCAAGATAGAAGATAGAGTAGATAAATTTTTGAGTGATAGATAAGTTCAAGTCTCCAGATACCTTTTTAGTCGATGAAGTTCCACCAGTTCCTTGAGTAGTTCTTCGTCTTTGTATGATGATCGCCATGGAGTCTAGAGCTCAACTACATTTTATATCCTAGTCCGAGACTTAGCTATAAGTAGACTATAAATCAAGACTTATAGTTTTGGCAACTAAACTTGACAACAAGCTTGAGATAGCAACGCTTGAGAGTTCGACCGACCAGTGCTCTAACAAATCCGACCTTGGTTGTTGGATAAAACTTTATTGACACTCAACCATTGGTCTTTGGTACCGTTCGAGTTATCCTCATATAAATCAGTATCATGGATTTCTATCTAGTTGATTTACTGATTGTATTGAGAAAGAGATATAGCACTTTGATATCTTTCTTGATTGAGTCTCACTTTTAAGTTGGTGCTCTCGGAATTATATTAGAGTTTAGTCTATACATATTTCTGAATGAAATATTGGGTGTGGTTATTCTACCCCCGCGTTTTCAATTGGTATCATAGCAGGCAAACACGCTAAGACCTCATAAGTCTGTGTTTGTAGCAATCTGACTCTATGGAAAAAAGTGTTATCTCTATAAAAGTACCGCCAGTCTTCGATGGCTCGAATTACTTATGGTGGAAAATTGCTTTGCGTGCTTTTCTACAAGCGCGTGATTTTCAATCATGGGTACGTGTTGTTAATGGCTATGATCCTCCAATATTTACAGTAGACAGTGTAATTGTTGCAAAGCATATTGGTAGATATAATGAAGTCGAGATCAGTGCCCCAAAGAAAAATTCTGACAGATTAAATGCTATCATCCATGCCATTACCCCATATTTTTAGCACCATGTGACTACGTTCACTAAGTCTAAAGATGTTTGGGATATCTTTGAAACCGTATTTGAATGGAATACCTCTGAGAAAGAAGCTGGTCTTCAAAACCTTAATTATAATTGGGAAAACCTTTATATGGCTGATGAAGATCCATTTGATGAGTTTAATCACAAAGTGTCTGAAATTGTTAATGCATCTTTTGCATTTGGTAAGACTATTCCTGAAAAGGACATTGTGATAAAAATTCTCAGGTGTCTACCAGTTAGATACGATTCTAAGAAGCATGCCATCATTGAGGGAAATAACCTTGAAACTCTTTCCAAGAATACTCTTGTTGAAAATTTAAAGATCTTTGATCATGAACATCTATCCAAAACTGGAAAGGATATTGCGTTCAAAGCACAAAAGAACACTAAACTACTTGATAAAAGTAAAAGTGTTGGAAACTCTGTGGATGATCCTATTGAAACTGAATCATCAGATGAAGATCTTGACAATTCAGTTTCCCTTATCACAATACAGTTTAGAGATCTTTTTTTTTAAAGAGAAGTATACGGTTCACCAGAGATAAACCTATATCACCAGTTAAGCCGCCTGATCGTATTCCTCCTAAAAACGGGGATAACTTCGATAATGATGATGAGGATATGCCACAGTGCTTCAAGTGTAAATGCTTTGGTCACTTTGCTAATGAGTGCCCAAATCATAGAAAATACACAAGGAACAGAGGTCTTGTTGCAACTTTTGATGAAACATCTGATCACTATGATTCAACTGAAGATGAAAAATCAAGTGTAGCACTCCTTGGAGAAAACAACAATTTTGATAACTGTAGCAATACTCATATAAAACTTGATATTTTTCCTGAAGAAACATTATCGACCTCATTGGAGGATAAAATGGATTTTTCCTTGTCTAACGAAAACTCTATCTCTTATGATTCAGGTACTTCGCTTTGTTTAGCATCATGTTCAACTTTGGTGCCTGAACCATCCTCCACATTGACATGTTCTTATTGTACCATTAAGGGTCACGAGCTCTCAAATTGTTTCAAGTACAAACATAAAGTAAGGTATGTCAATAAACTGTAGCGGAGAGCCAATCGATTAGAAAACAAGCTCAAACTTGTTCTAAAATCAAATCCATCCGAGGTATGTAAATTTAACTCATCTTTTAAGAAGTTGAAATCTAAAGGAAAGGTTAGAACATTATATAAAATAATTAGGTCTAAACGATCTATGAAAAGGGATGTTGATAATTCCGTGCAGGAATCTTGTGGTGAGCAAATTATTGTTCACCCCAACAAAGTCTAACTGTGTTGAAAGTGCTTCTTGTCTCATGTGCCCGCATTTAGAAAAGAGACGAGAATTGTGCACAATCGGGTTTCAGGGTCAGAAGTTACTCTAGTTTATATCTTGAATATTGTTACTTGAATTTCTTCTTTCAAATAATGGTATTGAAAATATTTCACCCTATTTCAATAAAAAAAGGTTAAAATCGACATTTCTACCCTTCTAAGGTTGTTCGTGTTGATTGTACGAGAACCTTATGTACCTTGTATATAGGTTCTGTTACCTTATAGCCTTTTTCCTTCTCTAAAACTCTTTTCATCTTGTGGAGTTGTTTTCCTTGTGATTCATTTCACAAACCCATATTCAAATTATGGAGACTCCAAGCATCTTATCTTTGGATGGAAAAGATGTTAATATGATTGTTAAGCCACCGATCATGAAGGAAAAAGAGAAATCCCTTTCCTTTACAACTTTGAAGAGAAAAAAGAAGAATATGAAGAAACCAAGGGCTAACACCTCAAATCTTCAAAAGTTTTTTGTTGTTCTTGAAGATCTAAAAGAAACAAGGATGAAGATGAAACAAATAAAGTATATTGGTTTAAGATATCTTGAAATTCAGAAGGCCTTGGTTTGACAACAGTCAAGAAGGTTTGTTGAAATTGACTCCTTTCTTCATGAACCTTATGTTCCAATATCTGTTGACGACAAGGAGTTCGGGGACGATAAAGAATTTTTCAAGAATATTAATGTCTAGGAAACTTCTTATGAGAATTTATTCTTATGTTTAAAGAAGCAGAACTAGGGTTTGGAATAGCCTATATTGTGATTACACATTGCTATTGCTAACGATTTTCTTCTTGCAATGTTTTTAGATTTATTTATTTAAATTATAAGTTATTTGGAAGATGATCTTGCAGTATTTAATATCATTGGTTTTATATATTGCAAATGTCTTATGATATATATGTGTGTTTACGCTCGTGAACTGTGC
This sequence comes from Papaver somniferum, assembly GCF_003573695.1. Lineage (NCBI taxonomy): Eukaryota > Viridiplantae > Streptophyta > Magnoliopsida > Ranunculales > Papaveraceae > Papaver > Papaver somniferum. The sequence continues at coordinate 95,857,079 of NC_039359.1, forward strand.
TTATCTCATATATGCTCAAAAGTTAAGTCTATTACGTCTTTATATAAATATTGATAAAAGATAGAACGAATTTTTTGATAAAATTCCGCAGTATTGATCTTTCCCCGATCCACTCTTATGTAAAAGTACTGTATTGACTCCGTAAGTTTTCTTATATTGATTGATATCCGGTTAAATTAATCATAAATGTTCTCTTATGGTTAGATTAATCGATGATATTTTAGACATTAACAAATCGGGTCCAAAGAAATCCTTCTTTTCTTGTAAAAGAAAGGTCGCTCATGTTATTCTCTTGGGAATGACATAAAATGGGGGAGAGTTCTTAAATGAATTTGTACTTAATTGCCATATCTTTGTGGAGAGAGCAGTTGTGGAATTTTGTAGGATTTAACTTGTATCTTAATAAACTCCTTGATGATTACACTAAGTTTCGACTATGTGAAATCATTGAAACAAATTTGATATGTTCTCTTTTAGTCATGAGTTATGTTTTGATAATTTCATTATGATCCCATAATTTTCGTACCTTTACCAATTTATATTGACAAAAATGGGAAGAATTCTTTAGTAGTTCATACTACATATGTATGGGGGAGTGGTTTTCATTATAAGATGGGAGTATTGACTAAGGGGGAGTGATACATACCACCATAGTATTATTTCAAAGTTGTGATGCAATTGGACTTTGATTCTATATAACAATACTATGTCACTGTATAACAACGTTTGAAAACTTTCGTTTTCATGTTTTTATGGCTACGGATCTTCAACAACAATGATGCAGAGTTGAACATATTCAAAATCGATGTAGAACTAGAAGTAACGAAGAATTCAAGGAAGTTGAAGAGCCAAATAAATCAAGCATGATGTATCAGAAGCTACAAAGTTTATATATTTTGTAATCCATATATATTGATAGTTTTGTCACTAAAATTGACAAAGGGGGAGAATATTAACGCACTGCTCGGTCGAACTCGCAAGCTTTGCTATCTCAAGCTTGTTTTTCAAGTTTAGTTGATCAAAACTATATACTTGATTTCTAGTCTACTTATATCTATGTCTCGGATATGATAGAAGTGTGTAGTTGAGCTTTAGACTTCACGGCGTTCACCAATTGAAGAAGAAGATCTACTGAACATCTATGTTAGAAATACATTTCGAGATTTTCAACAAGACAAGCTTGAATAAAAATTTCTTGTTTGTAAATCTACTAGAAGTAATAGGATATAGTCTCAATAGATAAAGTGGTAAGATGGTGAGTAAAATAAAATGATTCAATCTTCACATACCTGAAACAGAAGTTCTTCAAATGTCTTCGTTGATCTTTTGTATTCGAGGGTGATATCTGATACTCAATTACCAAATTTTAACCTAGTCCGAGACTTGACTTAGAAGATTAGAAATCAAGATATAGTTTTGATCATCTAACATTAGCAACAAGCTTGAGATAGCAAAACTTGTGGGTTGGACCGAGCATTGCTCTAACCAAAATGATTTCGAAGGTGAGTCTACCGGTTCAAATGGATTTGAGATAGGTTACAATTCAGAAAAGTAAGAAAAAAGTTGTTTCCCTTCAAATTTTGTTTCCTTTACTTCTAGATGGTTGAAGCAAGACCAAAAGGATAAGTCTGTTACTTCCGCTGTTAGTAAGGCTGAAATCAATGATCAAATAAATTTCCAAATCGCTTTTAATAAGATAATAGGTATCTCAAACCATCTTATGATGAGATCTATGTGCAGAGATCTTATTATGCTCAATTCAAAATCTTATTAAGAAACAAAAACGCCTTTAATTGATGATGATTTTTTGTGAGATTTCGGCTCCCTCTACGATAATGATGAAAAAATTGTTGATATAAAATGCTCGTTTCAAGATGAAAATTAAGATTTTGAAGGGTGACTAGCTTTCCGTTTCTTATGGTATCTTAAGTTTTCTTGAAAGTGTATGATTTTAAGTAGATTTTGGTTGGAACTTTTTCTGTTTTTTTTTTCGTTTTCGATGGTTCTGAGTTGCTCCTTTATAGGCTTTACTATTTCTTTTTCTTCTTCTTTTTTTTCCTTTTTTTCCCCTATTTTCTTTCTTATTCAATTTTTGTACCTTTCATCTCACTCTTAACATCGTCATCTAATAAATTTGTCATTTTCGCATCAAACAAGATTGTTATGAATGTACGTCACAGTAAAGAATGTCATACACCAATTTAAAGTAAATTAATTACTTAAAATAGTTCATACAAATTAGAACTTGGAAACTACTATAAAAAACTTGCTTCAAAATAAAATTGAGGAAATTTTAGTTTTTTTAAATTTGTTTAAAACTCATGTATACTAGTTTTTGCGCCCATGCGTTCCACGAGCCTAGATATTCTTTTAGAGAAAAATATATTTTGATGCTAGTGAATTTTTAGGGATTTTAAATTTGAAGAATTAAAAACTATAGTCAACAAAACTATTGAATTACCATAAATAATAATATTAACAGCGTGTTCGTTTCGGGTAATTGGGAGCCCAGGAATTGGATTCCAAGGGAATAGGCCCAATTTCCTTGAACCGAACAGCCACAAAATTACCAGAATTTGATTCCTAAGGAATCTGATTCCCTCCCATCGGCTCTATTCTATTGCATAGCTGGGTGGGTGGAAAGGAATTCGATTCCGGGGAAAACAAGTGGAATTGAGCGAAAATTACCAAATTGTCCCTCTAAAAACAAAATCTGGATCTGTTTTTCACTTTGAGCACTGATGTCCCGCACCGTTTTGCGGGTAGCTATTCCGCTCAACCGGATTCTTTGCCATTAGATCATGCTAAAACCCAGATCTAACAGCCTTGAACCCTTTAGGAAAAATGGTGGGTCATTTCCTGAATGTGGTGGGTCCTTTTCTGAATATGAATCCAACCGTTGATTTAATAATCTAACGGTAAAGAAGCCCGCTTGAGCGGGATAGCTACCCGCAAAACGGTGCGGGGTAGCATTTGTCTTTCACTTTTCATTTCTAACCATTTCTTCGTAAAGATCGAGAGAGAATACGAAAGAAACCACTGAAGAATGAGAGATGGAGATCTACGATAATTAGATTAGGGTTTTAACTTCTTGTGTTGTATGTCTTTCTTCTTCTGTCTTTATGTAATTCCCTTTTCTTTTTCAACTACTCATTTAGTTAGGGTTTTGATTTCTTTTTATTTGGTTGCAGGAATTATTAATTAAAATACCAATTATCATCTCAATTGGATTTGCGGCTTTGCAATAATCAGTCATCAACTCAAGAACAATAATATCTTCCACAAGAACTCTAACTTTCATTTTTCAACAGTACTAATTTTTTCTTCTCCCGACTCAATCAACTACAGTATTATCAGCTTTTCCCTTTGATTCAACTAATAAAAACTTTCAAGGTATAATTCATTCACCAATTTCATATAAATTTAGTTTTTTAGTTTGGATTTGTGTTTTGGTTTTATGATAAAATTAGCTTATGCATGTGTATGTTGGGTTTATGAAATAATCAATGAAATCATCTTTTCACTATTTCTTGATTGTGTTGTGTTATGTTAGTAGTAGTACCCTGCATAAATTTGTAGTTGTTGTAATTGGGATTGTTCTATGTCTTCTCATATGAGTCAGGAAAATGATGTATAATAAAATTTGGTGCAATTTTGAGAAATTTGAGAACGAAAAGATACGAAGAAGACTAGTTTTGGTTTTTCATTCAAAATTAAATTTCTAAGTCAAATTCAACAGGAGTAGTGGATGTTGGTGGTCCCTTCTATTTACACAAAGGTAATTATGACCATCATCTACTCCAGTTTAACTTTTGAACATGAGCTTTTACTATGATATGGACCATTATGATATCATAAGCTTGTTCTACATGTAAAATGTATGGTCATGCTAATGAAATCTCTGTTTAATTAGAAACTTATGGGACTGGGTTCTGTTTTCCTATTGAATTCTGACTTTCTATCATTAGTTAATTTAATCCTACAGAGAAAATAGCGCAAGGAAGTACATATGCATGCTGTGTTGATGTTTGTATGTTTAAATTTTGGTAGGAAATTTCCATGCACAATCGTATATCAATTTAAAAACTCACTTTGATGTTTTCTGGATATCCGATTTCATTTTGTTCTCCAAATTGGTCAAATCTGAGTTCTTCTAACTGCAGCAAATGGGTGGTGATATGATGCCAGCTTGATTTTTTGTAAATACGTCATTGGTGTTTAGTATTTTGGTACATTATGAATATATTCATATATCTGGTCTTTAACTGATATTTTATTATTGGTGCTAATAAACTCATGGAAGAACCATGTAGTGCTGGTTAAGATTGATAAAGTTTTTATCCGCATCACTTTCTAACATTATTGATCTCAAATGTCTCTATTGCTTGATGAGAAGCGTCATGCCTTTGGTTCTGTTATATGTGACTTCTTGCGGGTTTAAGTTCCATCCCTGGGTGTCTTTAGTGTGTTTATGCCTTATCTTGGTTTTATGTTGTACTGCTTCTCATGGGTCCTTGAATCTGTTCCATTCTTCCTTTCTTTTTTACATTTGTGTTATCTATATGGGATAATGTAGCAGTGTCTCGTACCAGTAAAGAAAATTTTTGGCTTCCATGATCATCCATCTTAGTAGTAAAAAGTTATGTTTCTTCCTGAGCTGGTATGAAGTCCATAGATGAGGCGATCTATGCCAGTTGTGTCCTGCTAGTGATGTATTGAATTTCCCCAAGACTTAGCAGGATGATTTCAGGGCTAACATAAAATTAGGTTGATGTCTTAGAATTGTAGAAGAAAATAAACATAGAAGGTGTTATAGGAATGCGTGGAGCTTACACTTTTGTTTTTTTCGACTGAAATTTGTGAACTTCCAGTTCGTTGTTCTTGTTTTTTGGATTGAAATTTTGTTGTTTGTGGATTTTGCGGTCTCATCCAAGTATAAATGGAGTGTATGGGAAAGTTTTTCCTCATTTGGACGCAATTGGTTGAAATATTTGCTGAAGATAGAGCAAATGGTAAAGGAGCTGCGTCTTTAGCTGAAGAGTTAGAAGAGATAGATAAAGAAGATGAACAAGAAAGGGAGAACGAAACAGAAACAGAACATGAACAAAGTAACCAGTCTGCATCAGTGGACGAAGCCAATAATAGTAATGATAAAGGTAGGAGAAGGAAAAGGGTTAGATCATCTTCTTTGGATGTTGGATCCGGTGAATCAAGTGGTGATTCGAGTGGTCTTAATCTCATGGCTAATTCTTTCAACAAGTTTATATCAGGCACTCTTTCACATTTTGAAGCATTCGTAGTACATTGGCCCAAGACTCAGACACCAACAAGCAGTTATTTGAGGAGCTGCAGAAAATTGATGGTCTTACTGATGATGATGTGATAGATGTTGTTTCAATTATACTTGATTCAGCTACAAAGACCAAAATGTTTTCGGGGTGGAAGAAGGGAAGAGGGCTCACTTTGTGAAGAATAGAATACTCAAGTAGAGTAGTGGAAAAGGGCAGCTCTTGGTTTGTTTGTTGTGCTCTTGTTAGGGAGGTATTATACACAAGTTGGTTGCCAGTAACATTGTGGAGGAAGAATAGTTATCTTAAATCTGTTTTGAAATTTTGAATTCTTAAATTTTTGAATTCTTAAATTTTTGAATTTGAATTTGAATTTTTGAATTTTAGTTGTGTATTAGAATTTGGTTGCCAGTAAGATTGTGGAGGAGTAATAGTCCCATGGTTTAAATTTATTTTGAAATTTTGAAATTTTGAATTCTTAAATTTTTGAATTTTAGTTCTGTATTAAAATTTTCAAGGATATTTAAGTAATATGATAGATTTGGATTATAATGCAATCCAATAACCCCAACCGAACAGAATTCCTGAGATTTGAAAAAGTTGAAACGAACGAGCTGTAAAAGTAATCAATTAACATAAGTGCAATGCCATATTCCAAAATCGAGGAGCAGAGAAGTATCAATCACCTTAGTTAATCAAAAACCAACAAAAAACAGAAAAAATGATTAAGCCCGTGAAAATAAGTTGTTTTTCTTTTTACGCGTGAAAGAAAGATAAAAAAAATAAATTAGTATCGTTTTTCTACCCTTAAAAGAAAGACTTAGAAATTAATGTTTTAGGAAATTATCCAATTACATAGGTGAAAAAAATAGATTAATTCACTCGTAAAGGAAATAAAGATTAGTTATTTTTTACTCAACGTATATTCTTTTTACCCGTGAAGTATTTTTTTTTCTTTTTACTCAAGGTATTACTATTTTTTTGTTACTCAAAATAACATATTGCATGAAGTATTGTCCTCTTACCCATAAATTTAAGATATTGAATTACCCGTAAGATATTGGGAAAGAGAGGTATTTTCTAACTCGTAAAAGAAAATATTATTTTCTACTCTAGTTATTATTTTTTTACCGTGAAAGAAAGATATACTTATAGTTACGCAAAAGAAAGATATATTTATATGTGTTAATTGTGTATGAAGTTTTCTTTTACCCGTAAAAGAAACATATGTTTATAGTTATGCAAGTTATGTTTTTTTTTTTTATCTATGAAGTATATTTTTTAACGCGATAAGTTAACACATTAGATGGTGTTTTATCCATGAAGTATTAACTTTGTTAGAAACTCGTTCTCTTGTGCAGTACATCATAACGTTGTTGAATTGAAATATTTTTGCTATGTCCAAACCTTTGATTACTGCATCAATATTTAGCGATGACATGAGAAGTTATCATCATGAGAAACACTACTGTAGGCTAGAATAGGTATGACAGTGTACTCTCGCTACAAAATTCGGGGTACCATGATTTTTGGGAAACGGATGCTGATGGCAACTTTGATAAGCTGAAAAAACAGCGTCTCACAATGCTTAAATAAGTGGTTTTGATAGTTTTTACAGCTTAATCAAGTATTATTCATGATTTATCCCTGTTTCAAAATTGGTCTTATCATATTTTGCATGTTGACAGAATTCTAGTGGATGGAGTTGTTTATCTCATAAAACAAGATTTTAGTATTCATTCGTTGAGTACCGATATGATTGTTTTTCTTGAGGACGATCCAACATTTGAAATACCAAAAATTATTGAATGCTTGTTGAAGCCCCATGGTATGTTATAATGCTTTATCTCAAATTTGGCTTTTATTTGATTTTAGGGTTTCAATGTGATTTTTTTGCTTATAAAATTTTATCATATGTATATGATGTGTTCATCGGATCAAAATATTCAAGGTTTTAGTGGTTTTTGTTTGCTTGTTTCAAATTTAGGGTTTAATGTATGTATTATTCTTCTATCCAGTTAGTCTGCTAGCTAAAATATTAACACATGGTAAACAAAATATTAATCTCTTTGAATACATATTTTCTTCAAAAAGTAACATCAAATTAATATTTGGTAGATGCAAAACATTTGAAGTTAATTATTTAAGGATTTACCTTCAACTTCTTTTTCCTGTGCTTTGGTTTTTATAGCACTACTGTGTTCCATCGATACATATCACGATAGTATTATTTCAAAGTTGTGACGCAATTGGACTTTGATTCTATATAATAATACTATGACATTGTGTAACAATGTTTGAGAACTTTCGTTTTCATGTTGTTATGGCTATGGATCTTCAACAACGACAATGATGCTGAGTTGCACATACTCAGAATCGATGGAAAACTTGAAGTAACGAAGAATTCAAGGAATTGAAGAGCCAAGGAAATCAAACATGATGGATCGGAAGCTACAAAGTTTATTTATTTTATAATCCATATGTATTGATAGTTTTGTCACTAAAATTTACAAAGGGGGAGATTTTTAGAGCGGTGGTTGAACTCCCAAGCGGTCTCAAGCTTGTTTGTCAAGTTTAGTTGATCAAAACTATATACATTATTTCTACTCTACTTATAGCTATGTCTCGGATTAGGATAGAAGTGTGTAGATGATCTTTAGACTTCACGGCGTTCACCAATTTAAGAAGAAGATCTACTAAAGATATTGGAGGAACTTCATCAACAAAAGGTATATGGAGACTAAAACTTATCCATCACTCAGAAGTCTATTCTATTATATCTTCTAAAGAGACAAAGTCGTATAGCTATATAGACTTTTACATTATACACATTTGATATCTTGAGCCGAGTTTATCTCGCTTATTTATTTCTCGAAATATGTGTTGGAAGAATTTAGGTTTAGCTAAGTTCATTGTATACTTGACGAGTTTAGTTGGAAACTAAATATTAAGTCAAATATGATCATGTGAAAATTACCTTGAACATCTTACATGATTTATGTGAGACAGTCATTTGATGTTAACTTGGGAAGTTTTGTATTGATTAATTAATCGCTTGAAAATTTCTTGAAGCTAGTGGTATGTGTAAGATTACTATTTTTGTCTTCTAAGAATGTTTCAATGATTAAATGAGATTTTAGAACGACTAACAGTACTTGGATATATCACAGTATGTATACTTTGTATGTGCATTATAAAAGTCTAGTTCAGGTCCAAAACTATTGTTTGCGAACTGGTTTACCTGTGAAAAGGTTTGGAACTGTTATTCGCGTACCATGTTTGCGAACGGCTAGACAAAGTCCAAGTCCGGAACTGTTGATCACGTGCCCTATTTGTGAATGGTTTGATAAATCCAAATTCCGGAACTGTTACTCGGGTACTCAGTTCGCGAACACAGCGGTCAGGTTCTAAAATTTGTAAAGTGTGAGTTTCATACTCATGAACTCAGGTTCGTTTGCGAACTCTGTTTGCGAACTAAAGTCCAGAGAACTTTAATGATTAAGGTATATGAACTAGTTTTACAAGCCGTGGCATTATGTTCATGAATTGGTTCTTGTATAAGTACTTTATACAATTACAAACCAAACCATTTTTGTTTGAAATGTTTCATATACATATTTTATGAGATGATGAACATTTGAACAACTCTCCTGAAACACATTTAGATTGAATTGATTATCTATAATGATTGATTGATCATCATATCTGATCTAGAAGTGTTAGATGAATATGGCTAAGTTATCTTTATATATGATAAGAGACCCCAAACAAGCCACATGGCATCACTAAAATCATTCTGACTTGTGGTGAACCCGCGTCATATTTTCTTTACATGTCATTTCCATGTCATCAAAAGCCATTTTGCAATCCAATATCAAGCACAACTGTTTACCGAACTATGCGTCTGTAGTATGTTGATTTTTTTATGCATCTCCTCAAAGTTGACTTTTCTAAGAATTACAATCGCTTTATGAGGTGATGCATCTTTTCATACAAAAATGGTTTGAAGATATATGACTGAAGCATTATAATCCTTCGAAATAAGTTTGCATCTTTTCAACATGCCATTTTAAAAGGACTCAAGCTCCACAATCTTAAAAAAAAAGTTTCACACTTCTATAATCCATCTTATAATTATTGTAAATGTCATAGTGAAAATTGAACAAAAAGCGAGAAATTCCACGAGAAAAGAAAAACTTATCTACGTCATGAAGATTGCTAAAAACAATATTTGCACGCTGGAATAAAAACCATAATACTTCAAGAAGTACTAGATAGTTCTCAGAATCTACAACAAACATCGGCCAAATAAAAAATCTACATGGTACGTGCACATTTTCCTTCAATGGATTGTTCTATTGACATTGAAACCATATTGTCAGAAATATATTACGAGAGATAATAAGGTGATGGATATTCAGAATTACAGGATAAATAAGAGTCAAACTTTTGTGAAACTAAACACCCTCAAGATACGTAGGTTACGCTACATGCAAAACAAAATGACAGAAATATACCAAATAGTAAGAAAATAGTCCACCTATTATAATAGGTAGTAAGAAAATAGTCCACCTATTATAATAGGCCAATCCAATGCGCCAAAACAAAGTAATTTCCTTTAGGATCATAAGTTTCGAAGACACGAAAAATTACTATAGTGAAAGCCATTTCGAAAAGCCTGGTTTAAGTGGAATTACTCAACCATCCGATGTATAGGAGTTAATCATGCTACAAAATTGATTTCTTTTGTACATGCTAACATATATATAAGCTTGAAATAATACAAGAACAAGTTCTATTGGATAAAGATGCACTATCATTACTGCAGAATCTATCAGATCATGAAGGAGGATCAGGATCTGGAAACTTAGAGAAAACATTGGAGCATATGATTCTAGATTTTGTTTAATATGAAGCAAAATGTACAAGAAGAGTAATGATAGTCATGCTGCACTGGAGTTTCCATTTCTACAAGTCAACGGCCTAAAGGCACTAAACTACCATAAAAGTATAAGTTTTCTGCTTAAGTAGACAGCAAATTGGTCCAATATATTGCAGTTAAAATATTAAAAGCACTTACATTTGGTTGCAGAAAAAATGGTAGTTGTGAATAAACATTTCTCACACTTGGTTGTAAAAAATTGACCATTTCACTGTTATACATACATGGGATATATTAAATCATATTAATAGTTTCGATATATCTACTATATACATTGTAAAACCGTGTTTTCCAACGTTCCCATATGGGTTACTTCACATAAATAGCGTCGGTGCGCATGCACCGGGTTAGGGCTTGAAGTGTTAATATGGCTAAATTCGGTTACCTATTATTGAGCTAACAAGGTATACAGTTTGGGTACGGTTCATCCATATCTAAATATAGGTATATTTCATTTGTGTATATCAAGCTAATACCATATGTGGAGATTGATTGCTTAGTTTCTAAGAAAACTTAGCTTGAATCTGAAATCAGGAGTTCATCTAACGTGAATATCCATTGCTTTGTTACTAAGATTTCTTAGCTTTGATTGTAAGCAACCTTGATTTGAAAACTATATAAGGGAGAACTCTAGCAGCTGGGAAACCTAATCCCGACACGCTCGTGTGTCCTAGTTGTAAACTAGAGACGATTCTCCTTTAACCTAAGTTTTTCCAAAACCATTATTAGGTTAACGACTTGAAGACTTCGTTTGAAATTCGCGAAGCCAGATCCAACTATTTTCTCTGTAGTTGTGTATTCTGATTTTACTTGTTCTATCGTACTGAGTTTTATGTTCTCTAAGATTTAATCGAGAATTATTTCTGATAGGTAAGATATAAAAAGTAATCACAACAATTCTTCGTCTCAGACTCTTGTGATTCCACAATAACTTCTTATGTTAATCAGTTAGGTTATTGTGAGGTGATTAATATTTCCAGGATACTCTTCAAGAGTACAAGTCCAGATTATTAGTTGGTTTCTGTTCACCTTGATATTTGTATCAAAATACGGAACAAAAAGAATAAAGGATAGACATATCTGAGAGAGACAAATATGTTTATAAGTCTTCGACTTTGGGTCGTAGCAACTCTTAGTTGTGGGTGAGATCATTTAAGGGAATCAAGTGTGCAGATTCCTGCTGGGATTCAAGAGGCGCAAGGAACACGACTGTACCTTAATCGGTGTGAGACTTGGTTAGGGCTCAACTACATTCCATTCTGAAGTTAACTTGTAGTAGGCTAGTTGATGAGTGCCAAATATTGCACATTTATACACCTTTCTATTGGAAATTAACTCATCTTTTGCGCTTTAAAATCATATATTATCCCAAATTATGTGTATTCATTTTTTTTCAAGAGTAAATACTTGTACTAATTAATTTTGTGTTTTTAGGTACTAAATAAAGATTGGATGACTCGAGAGACCAAAAGAAGCAGAGAATTGAAGAGAGATAACAAAGCTCCTGTTAGAAGGCAATGAAGAATATCTTTTGCACCTCATCCGCGAGTGAAGAGTATTGTTTGCACGACTCAAAATTAGAAGTGGGCTTGAGATATTAGCTCTGAAGAAGACATGGGCCTAGAAGAAGACCTTCCAAGAGATAAAACCCAAGGTCCAAGACCCAAACCCTCTACCATATCTTGAACCGTTAGATTCGATACAGATGCTCATCATCCAAGGCATCTCCACAACTGTGCATCAACGTTTGATACTCCTGCCTCACACCTGAGCATGTCCTATCCTTCCCCTATTTGAGCAACAACCAAACACCTCCTTATCTTCGTACTCATTTTCTCCATTGTCTGCAAAAACCATCACCACTTTCACCTCCATTCCACCTCCATTAATCACTTCCATCCCCGATCACTTCTGAGCTCAGCCACCCTATGCAATTAGACTCTTAATCTCTATATGTCTCTATCTTATATTTTGTCAAGAACAGTAACCCTAGAAGATATGGTTGAGAGATATAAGATTAAGAGTATCTTCAACAGATGGAGAACATCAAATCAAAGACTTGCAGAGATGAATCATAGTAGGGGTCTATCGGGAAAACGCTTTTTGAGTGAGTGGCTGCTTTCTAATTATCAAATTCTAGTGTTTGAGAAGAAAATGGGTTATAAAAATGGTTCTATGTGAATTATGTAATCATCTGATTTTAGTTGGATCAATTGCTAGTTTAATATAACTTGTGTTTGAATCATCTTCATCATGTTCTAAATTCACCTGCTAGGGTTTAGATGAAGCCCTAATTTGCTACTTGTTATTCATGTTAATGGTAGTAACCTTGTTGTGCTTAAATGTTCATATTGAAATTCAGTCTTAGGGCTTCAACGCTTTACTTTCACACTGCATGTCAGGCATCCATTGTAGTTAGAATAATCCTGTGTTGTTGAACTGCAACTCATGCTTAATCTTATAGATTGATCTTTTGATTAGCTGTGACCTGAAAAGAAAGTTAATGCTTAGGAGAAATACCTTAGTTGTGATTGAATAATCCATATAATAGTCACCTTAGATATACAGAAGACTTGTATCTCCCCTGTTATCAGTATAAGGACAAGGTTAGTATCATTAGGAGAGTATCTAGTGTAAGTTATTGGTGGATTCAACTGCCCTAGTATCCTCATTATCATTTGTCTACTTACATCTTGTTTTGTATCTCGCTTTATTACTTCAATTACTATTAAACAACTTTGTCGTTTCGACACAACAAACCCCTTTTGGTTACTTCACATTTGAATCAGTTTAACAAGACTTTGGAATCAATTCTACGCTCACCTTGTCTCTGTTGGATCGACCTACATTTGCTCTATCTACAATAGACAATGTGCACTTGCAGTCATTGTAGGTATTGTTGAAGGACCTACCACTAGTGTCTGTAGCAGCTTAATACATCTGCATTTGCAGTTTCCTCGTTAACAAAATTTCTGGTGTATGTGTTATTTCTTTTCCCCATTATATTTGTTTATATAATTGAAATATCACAGGTTGTGCGTAGATCAATCAGTTGATAAATCTGACCTTGGTTGTTGGATAGAACTTGATTGACACTCGGCCATTGGTATTTGGTACTGTCCGAGTTATTCTCATATCAATCAGTCTCACGGATTTCTATCTAGTTGATTTACTGATTGTATTGTGAAATAGATATAGCTCTTTGATATCTTGCTTGAGTGAGTCTCACTTTTAAGTTGGTGCTCTCGGAATTATATTAGAGTTTAGTCCATACAGATTTCCAAACGAAATATTGGGTGTGGTTGTTATACCCTCGCGTTTTCAAACTCCCGTACACGAACTGTTTTTTTCAATTCATAAACTGGTTGATTTTGAGATGTTACTGGATACTTTTTATATCTCTAGTTCACAAGCTGATTTTTTCAGTTCATGAACTGGTTGATTTTGAAAGGTTTGTGGATACATTTTTTATTTGAGTGTACGAAATGATCTAGACAGTTCGGAAACTTAATAAAACAAAAGGTTCTTGAACTCCGAGACGGAAAAATATTACGAACTGTCTTGGTCTTGCGATTTATTATACTCTAACTATCCTTGTCGATTCCAAAACAACTTAACCATTTTTGTTGATTTTATCACTTGGTGCACAACGTCTATTTCGAATAATATACAGTTGCAAATTTTTTCTTTGTGATTTAAGGAAAACTTCTCACATGCTTACATTATCAACCTATATGGAGAAGTTAAGCTTGCTTAGTAACAAAGTAATTCGTAAACATGGAAATAAGTTCACGAAATCATCTTTGTTTGAAAGCTACCTATACATTAATAAAATAGAGGACTCCCTGCTTATAAGAAACTCTATCGTGGCACTTATGCGTCCTAATTACCGCTATAGTCATCCTATAAAAACCTAAGTTTGCTCTGTTGAAACAGAATTAGGTTACAACTTTTAAAGTCTTCATTAAGGGGTTCGTAAATCGCGATCAAACTATATTTTACCTGATAATTCTTTGTTATCCGGATCTTGTTCTTATTGATTGTTGTAGTTGTCAAACTATAAATCATGAACAAGATACATAGAAATCACAAAGTACTTTTCGCCCCATACTTTGTGATTCCATAAGATAGATATCTAAATCCTTCTATAATTTGTTTAAATTATTACTATTAGGTAGAATCGGTTAGGAATCTCTATAACCTTTTGAATAAAGTAAGCTATCCTAATTGTTGATTTTTGCTTGATTTTTTATTTTCCTTGAAGATTCTCATAAGCAAACAAATTTCAATTACCTTGATTAAATATATTTCTGGAGGAAATCTATAGGCTATCTGTTAGAGGCAGAATAGTTTAAAAGTATTCACTTAGGTTCAAGCACACTCTTAAGCCTGTCAAGAGCGTCAGTTGGGGGAATCAAGTACGTAAGGTCTTGCGAGATCCAAGATAGTAAGGAGCACGACCGAAGTTGAACTTCCCGTATTGTTGATTTGGTCTCAACTGCATTCTAGTATGAAGTTTAATAGTAGGAAAATGTTTGTATCGGTTTACAGTGTTCAAGTTCTGGACTGGGTCCCGGGATTTTTCTACACATTACAGTTTTCCTCGTTAATAAAATTTCTGGTGTCTTGTGTTATTTCTTTTTCGAAATATATTGTTTATCTTTATTTATAAATGTCACAAGTATTACGTTAACAACTTAGGAAGTTTTTCAAGCTTTAACTGTTCGTAACCTACAATATTTATTCTTGTGAATGCGTATCTTGAAATATAGATTACAAGATTTGTTCTTGTTGGGATTCAATCTGCATACAGTTCGGGTACATACTAGGTTAATTCTTGGATATTGATTTTTGAGATCGTCCAAGTAAACTTGTTTATATTCACGTACAAGATCTCATCTGTTGATCTATACTACTGATTCCGACAAGTTTGTCCATACAGGTTTTCGAACGAAAAAAATTGTGGTGTGCTAGGTACCCTCTTCTTTTCAGTATACATGACCCAACCACCAGGTTTTGTGGATTTTCAAAACCTAACCATGTTTTCTTATTTAACAAAGTTATTTATGTGTTCAAGCATGCCCTCAGGGCTTGGTATGAGAAGCTAAGTGCAGCTCTCCTCTCTCTTTAATTTGTAAGTTGTGCAGATTAACTATCTCTATTTGTTCATAAGAAACGCTCTCAAATAATAGTGGCACTACTATATGTTGATAACATCCTTTTTACTAGATCTTTTTCAGCATTTCTAACTGCTGGGAAAATTGATACCCCGAGCACAGCGGAAAACATGATCACAAAGGGAAATTGGTGATTTGAACCAAACATGGAAGAAATAATAAGAGAGACAGAAGATAAAGAAGCACACACAACCAAAACACTAGATATACATGGTTCACCTTTACAGGATACATCCACGACCAACACTACCAGAAAAACCTTCATTATAATCAATAACCATTACATGCGCTTTCGCAAACCAAGACAAAAACCAAAGAGTTAACAATACATACCCGAGAACACCATCGAAGAAACCATAGAAATCAACTCTCTAACCATTTCTCAAACCATCCTCATGACTACTCTTCTGCACCTTCTTCACAACTTCTACTAACAGAGGAGAAAAAATGGAAATACTAGAAACTTGGTTTAGGACAAATCTCTAAACCCTAAATACTAACACCAAAATCCTATCTCTACAAGTTTTTCTCTCACACATATATTCATCTCAGGGTAGCACTCGACCCTAGATCCCTAACAAATAGACCAAAATCCTAAGCACAAGGATTTACCAATTTTCTAGGTTGGATGTCTACAAACCTACAATTCTACTCATATATATAGAGAACACAAACTTGGCCACCAAGATTAGTCTCCTTTTAGGAAACTAAACTCTTTCCTAATATCTATCAAACCTAGATTAGTAAATCCACCTAAATTGGAAGCCAACCAAAAACGGGAATCCCATCTGAATATGGAAAAGGTCTAAAACAGGAAATCCACTTATTTCCTAACAATCTCCACCTCGGATCATGCTATCAATTTCCTATAAATCAGCTTCGTCTTCCACCAGAGTTGTTCACCATCTTTATATACCCGTAGAATTAATTTTTGAAGCTCAAACCCGAACTTCCATCTTCATCTCTTTGACTAAAACATCGTGATGTTGATAAAAGTCTTCATACCATCTTCTTTATGAAGAATACTTGTGAAACTGGCCACGTTTTACAAGCACCATGAAAATCTTCAATCACCATCAATGAATCCTTGCACAGACTCCACCATCGATCACCAAGAGAACCATCCAGAAGAATCACCGCTAGCTCCTTCTAACTAATAAGCTAACAACATGTTGAACTTTAACCCATAAAGAAAATTAGCTTCAATATCATACTCCATTATATGTCATGATTAAACATCTCCATTGTGATTAACAAACTTAATCTTTTAAATGATTCTCAAGCTATCACCAATCTGACACTCTTTACCACTATCACACTCGACATACTTGCTTAGAATATATACTGTGTAAATGCTCATATTATTGTGGTACATGCTTCCGATATCGGACACATTCCTGATATTACGTGCAAGCCATCAAGAATACTTCAACATATATTTAACAACATAAATATATAACATCTCGTGCATAACTTCGAAGCATTGTTGGTCTTTCTTCTACATGAGACCTCACATCCCCATATTTTCTTCAAATTTTATAACCCATTATTTATAGTGTATGGTTGTTAACACTCTTCAAGAAATATATATGTATTCCACCTCATTCAGACTAATTCTGCATCCCATACTACATCATAAAACAAAACGAAGAACATACACTTCTACCAAGTTGAACCACCACTTTGTAAATCACATCACAAATCCATCTTTCTGTAAATACCGGTTGAAACGTTATCTTCAAACATATTTCTCCAACAGAACAATAACCTATCATTCAATGCCAGGTTCAATCACACTCGCCCGTCCAAAGCTCTGATTCCAATAGTTGGGAAAATTGGCACCCCGAGTGCAGCGGAACACAGGATCACGAAGGGTAAGTGGTGATTTGAACCAAACATGGAAGAAATAATAAGAGAGACAGAAGATAAAGAAGCACACGCAACCACAACACAAGATATACATGGTTCACCTTTACAGGCTACATCCACGGCCACCACCACCAGGAAACCTTCCATTATAATCAATGACCATTAAATGCGCTTTCGCAATCCAAGATAAGAACCAAATAGCTAACAAGACATACCCGAGAACACCATAGAAATCAATTCTCTAACTATTCCTCAAACCAGCCTCATATCGTCTCTTCTACACCTTCTTCACGGCTGCTACTAACATAGGAGAAACATGGAAATACTAGAAACTTGGTTTCGGACAAATCCCTAAAGCCTAAACACTAGAAAACCAAAATCCTCTTTCTACAAGTTTTTCTCCCACACAGATATTGACCTCAAGGTAGCACTCGACCCTCCCTAACAAAGAGACCAAAATCCTAAGCACAAGGGTTTACCAATTTTCTAGGTTGGATGTCTACAAACCTACAATTCTAGTCATATATATATAGAGAACACAAACTTGGCCACCAAGATTAGTCTCCTTTTAGGAAACTAAACTCTTTCATAATCTTTATAAAACCTAGATTAGTAAATCCATCTAAATTGGAAGCCGACTAAAAACATGAAACCTATATCAATATGGAAAAGGTCTAAAATAGGAAATCCACTTATTTCCTAACACTAACATCAGTCATTTCTCAACTTCAGACTCATTTTTCTATTAAAGATTTAGGAGACTTACATTATTTCTTGAGGTCTTGAAGTTAAGAGGGATTCTAACTCATTGTTTTTATCTCAAACCAAATATACATTTGATCTCTTAAATAAACATCATATGAAAGGTGCTAAACCTTGCCAGACTTCTAGCGTTGCATCTGACAAATTCAATAAAGATGATGGTGATCTCTTAGAGAATCCTACAAAGTACAAATCTCTAGTAGGTGCTCTTTACTCTCTAACTTGGACAAGAAATCTTATGCAGTTAATCTGGTATGTCAACATATGCAGCATCTAAGAGTTCCACTTCTGATGGTTGCTAAAAGAATAGTTGAAGATATGTCAAGGGTACTCTAGGTTTTGGATTGCATTTCACAAAAAATATGTCATCTCTGTTAGGTTTCAGGCTCGTTATTTATGTTTTATCATATAAATCTCTTGTCTCCAGCTTAATAATCATATAAATACCCTTCACTTTATCATGTGATTAGTGATTAGTCCACTTCCACATCCTTTTCGATTAATCGTAGGATATTTAACATTAGTCCCCTCGTGGTTCTATAAAAAATTTTAGCCGTCTTATAGGATTAAGGTACCCTAGGTGAACTAAAAATATGAGGCCTTTTTTTATATAGGTCATCAATTTAAGGAGAAAGTTAGATATTTTTTTTACGGAGAAATAAATCAATATATTTAGGTGATAACTTGGAAATCGGCTATGCGGTCGAAGGCCGGCTAATTTTTTTCAGAATTTTGGTTAGATTTGGGGTTATAAGATTGTATTTTGTAAAAATATACCCCCAAAATTGTTTATTGAATTGGTAAATTTAAAAATTAGTAGCACCTATAGGTGTTACATGGTATTCACTAACAATTATACTGTTACAATTATTTGCAAAGTGGTTAACCGTGGCAAGATGCTTTACTAACACTTATAAGTGTTATAAGTTGACCAGAATAAGAAAAAAATAAAAAAAGTTTGGGCCCTCAATAATTTGGGGCTCTAGGCAGCCTATACTGCCCACATCACAAGCGGCCCTGCCGCGGCTAGCAGGTTGTGTTGATGACAAACTACAGTAGCCCGGTCAAGCACAGAAGCTGAATACATGCTATTGGCCAAGATCTTCATTTTCCAATTTCTGGGATTCCCAAACTTGGTCGTGATAATAACATGGCATAGACCTCAAATCCTGTTATGTATTCATGAATGAAGCACGTTCATTTGGATTATCATTTTATATGCATCTTATTCGTCTCATTATTGTTAGTTATGTTGGTTAATCACACTATAAATAGTGTGTTCATCTTCCCTTTATTGTAATGAAGTTGATCTTCTCTGTGAGAGAAATGTATTGAGTTTTTCATCATGAA
Organism: Papaver somniferum; assembly: GCF_003573695.1. NCBI lineage: Eukaryota > Viridiplantae > Streptophyta > Magnoliopsida > Ranunculales > Papaveraceae > Papaver > Papaver somniferum. Next base: position 95,876,467 of record NC_039359.1, read on the forward strand.
TATGGGCACCTCTAGAAGAGAAGAAAAGAGCTGCAAAATATAAGAAACCATAACATGAATTTGCAAAAGCTCAACTACAACGCAAGAGGGAGTTGTTCTGAAATCACTGTGATCTGTATTACATTCTAATATATTTTTGTGCAGATACCTCTCAGTTACAAGGCAAAAGGGTATGATCTACACTGTCAAGTTTATAACAAAAACCCTTCACAAACCTCTACAAGAGAAACTATACCGTGTTCTGCATTAAACCTACAGCTCCAGATACAAGAGAAACTATATCGGGGTCTGACTTAACATCAACCCACTGATTCCCTATCCAATCCCTAGAACTCCTCAGATCACTTCTTTGGAAAGTCGATAGCAGATTCTCACCTGAAAAAGTAAGTAGGTGGAATGTGGTTATCAAGAAATAGTTTACCAACAGATAAATTTCTGGGAGGCCAGTTGGATTCAATCATTGTACACAAAGAAGCAAGTAGAACATTATAAATGGCATAGAAACATACCTGGAAAGTAAACTTGCAGGGTATTGTGATCCCCACAGTACTTGGTATCAGTCACTACTCCTTCCCACCAGCCATCATTCCACCATGCATCCACTGGAGCTCCAATGCCATGACTGTCATCCATATCTATGTCAGAACGGCATGGCCGAATCATTGGACGGCTTGAACTCCTCAGACCTAGTTTATCTGGGGCTGCTAATCTGAAAGATGGGACCCACTCCTACATATTGCAAAGAAGAAAAATATGCAAGTGTTAATCTTCCCCATAAAGAACATTTATTGCCCAAGTCTGCATCAATCCATAAAAATGACGGCCGCTCAAATTGGTGAAACCATCTCTAACATCAAACCCATCAACCAATTTCCCTTGGTGGTTAGGCTGAACTTGGTTTATGGTGAAAAATTGCATAACCCAAATAAGATTCTAAAGTCTATTTCATGAAGGGATCAATGTTAGGTTTGATGGTAGATTGCCTTGAGCCTTTAAAAGTAGAGGCAGCACTTCAAGAACAGTTAAAAATTTGCGATTTTGATATTTTACTAAAAAAGCTCGGAATATCTCCTTTAAGATTAAGGCAATTTCCTCACTTGCATCAAGCTAGTTCTAACCTGGATACCAGCTGCAGAGTCTTTGAGACAACTGGTCCACTTAACTTTTAAAATGGAAAGTTACTTGTATCGATTAGGTATCATTTTCGAACTATGTTCTGAGCAAATAGTGCGTTACTAACAGTAGCAGATATATGTCATATTTGGAACTCAAGTTTTGGTTTACCTTTTACGATTGTATCCCTAAAGTAGCTATAAAGAAAAATAAGGGGCCGAATTAAATAAACATACCTCAAGCTTACTGGCATCATCATCATCTAACAAATCATCATACCGAACCTTAACTTGTTTTTGTGTTTTCTGCAAAATTGTACATCTGAACCAGCATCCTCGGATGCCACTATCTTGAGACAATAGCTCAATCTTCTCCTCAATCTTAAGAGGCTGCGAAAAAAAGGTGCTGGATCCCATGTGCTTGACAGTCATAGGCCTTGGTCCAGAGATCCTTAGACCAGAATGACTTGTCACAATTCCCTGACGCCCTCTGCAACTTCTGGACCTCTTAACTCCTTTATTTATGGTGCCTCCATGGCTAAAATCTTTCTCTTCTTCCAAACACAAAAGGATTGGTTGTTCAAAGTAGCCTCGCAATTTAGTCAGGTCAAAGGGTTTAACTGTATTGTTTCTGAACTGTCTGTAACATAGGTGGATTTTGGTTGAATACATTCGAGGAAGAACACTCAAACATTTCTCATGGTGCTCAGGAGTTAAAACTGTGGCAGGACCATCAACACATTCTGCACTTACGACCTGAACATAAGGTGTGATATAAACTTCTCTTGGGTGTGGATTTGGTTGGGCCCGCGAACCCTCAATCTCCTGATTGTCATGAAACCACCGCACTTTGACCTTTTTTAGTCCCTTCCTATCTTCATACATATCTTCCAAGTATGCAAGGTATGGTTTTTCCTCTTTAGCCATGACGAGAACAAAAGAATAAATCTGGATAAAAATAAATAAATTAACATTTGTATTTGAAGGTCTGACTGACATTTTAAATTTAAAATAGGCTTAAATGTCATAAGTGTATCGATGCTTACAGCTATTGTAATTTTATTCCTGCAAAATGATGGGTAATGTGTGAGCTGTTTAGCACAGGTCCAAGCATCACCTGACCATACGATATCCGAATTACGGCCTTTCAGCTTCCTTGAGAATCGACTCTGGAAAGGAAACACAGGATAAGTTCCAAAAAACACAGAAAAACACAGAAATTAAAGGTCACGAGATGAACAATTTCTTTAACAGCTACCATGGGATATCTTAGATGGATCCTTGGAGAAATGAGTCCGTTCATTGGGCCTTGCATTGAATCGGCTTTTCGTAATTCTGTCAATAAAATAATTAAACTGCTTAGTGATCCTCCACTTAGTAAAACATAATATGGAATAATTCGAAGCTTTATAAAGAAGCATGGCTACAGTTCATATATCTAGTAAAGATAGCAAAATTTAAAAGACCTATATTTATAGAGTAACAACTAGCAACATAACCAAATTTTATATACTGAACTGCTGTCATGTAAATTTCTCTTCCGAAAACAAACCTTTATAGGTTGGGAAATAATTTCACCAAACTTCTCTGCATTAGTATAATACAGATAGAGAATAGATTTTCCAAATTAATCAGAATTTCATAATCTATTAACTTGCTCAGCCGTTCACAAGTTTTTACGTTTTATCCCTAGTTCACTCATTCGATTTTGTTATATGGATGAAAAAACATACAGCCATCATACATATATGCATCATGGCAATCTTTTACTAGAAATGCATATTTTAGGTACAAATAAGTATGTTTAAGGTCTAGATTACTGGACTGCTAACTAATATGTATACTTAATACGTAGTAATTTGTACAATTAACTGTTATGTGTTAACAACAAGTCAAAAAACAGATTAACCGGCAACACTAGGATCTCCATAATCCAGTGCTCTACTCTACCAGTTTGGCTATCCCAGCACCCTCAAGGCACCGTCCTAATCCCCGCCCTACTGGAGCACTTGGATCTCCAATAATTCAATTAGAAATTCTGCATAAATGCAGCTGAATCCAATACTGAGATGACACAGTCACACTCATAAAAACATGGCCATGTGGGTTAAAGACCATCTCTTAAAACATAACGGTGGATGCAAGCTTCAAACTACTATTTTTCCCAATAATGTGTCAAATTTTTAACCATACAGAGCGTTCTTAGGATCAATACATAACTATACAGTACACATTCAGTACTCCACAAACACAAATAATAGCTCAGACATTGCAATTGAAAGAAATTCAACCCAAGAAATAAACAGCCAACACTAATAAGACACTGAAAACATAAAACTCAAATACGAAACACAGTAAGGCGAGTATGTACCAGAAAAATGATGTGGAAGAAGCTGCTTGGAAAGCAATGAGGTAAGCCAATCCACAACCTCACGTTTAGATCTCCATTTAAAGCAAGGAGTAATAGAAGTTTCAGATCCATAAGCATGTAGAAACTCCTCTGAAACAACATAAATCATATGCCTGACACTTCTTTCAGTGCCCACAACAGCAAGAATAGAATCACCATTTAAATCCTTCAAGTAATAATGAACCACTCTATTACCCTTTTCCTGTGAAACAAAGTGTTCATTCCATTCCAGGAATCCATGAAATTCTTCAGACATATCGACAGATAGAGATAAAACAGCAAAAGAGTATTAAATTATCAGAGTAATTGGAATTTGGAACCCTATACAGAAGGTATCACATGGTTCACTGCAGTCAACGAGTTGGGCAACCAAAATTAGCTGCAAAAAGCAGTGAATTTGATGAATTGAGCTTAATTTTTCAGCTTGAGAGTAATTTGATTACCGAATATGAGAAAAGGAAGAAGTGAGGGGGTAGATATTGAAGAAGAAAGGGGAAGAGTTGCAGAGCTTCGGTGCCGATTTCACATCTAATGTTTTTACATGGTCGCCGGTCTTCTTTTCAGCTCATTAAGGAAGAGAGAAAAATTAAATCCCGATTTTGCCCACCATCTTGTTAAATTTCAATTCTGCCACCCCGAATTAGGTTTTGGAGCAGGGACACACGGTCACGACTTCACCAGCCACGGCTCAATGTCTCCCGCCCGACCAAGAGCCATTTCTAGGTAAATTCATATTTCCAGCACTAATTTCTTTTGACTCAGCCCTTGACTCTCCGATCCTTACGAAGGATTCTTTTAGAGAAAGGGCTATGGAACGAGTGTTTTTAACACTCATTCACTGTCTAAACGAGTGAGAGACTGAGTAAAAAAGTGTGTTTCTAACCATAGGAGAGGCTAAAATACACATTAAGAGGCACATGATCAGTCTCTTGGAGGGAAAATTTCTTGAAGAGACTGATTATCAGCCGCTTGAGAGAGAAAAAATCACCCAAGAGGCAGAAGATCAGCCTCCCCAACATGATCTTAGATATTTTAATATATTTTTTTTTTGTTTTTTATCTCCATGCAGAAGATCAGCCTCTTAGGACAATTTTTTCTCCAGGAGGCAGAAGATTAGCCTCCTAACTCAAGTTTTTCTCAGGAGGCAGAAAATTAGCCTCCTAGTGAAGACTGTCGACCACTCATTCGCTTGAATGAGTATGTGAGTGATTTTTGATGAATGAGTGGTGTTCTCACTCCATAGCAGCACCTAATTTGATCAAATCTAGTGAAACTCGTTCATTTTGAATGAAAACCCTCACTCCATAGCCCTTGCTCTTAGGGATACCAGTTTACTGGGAAAGTATCAAAATCCATGTAAACAAAACACCAGCAGTGTTGATTTTTACAGCTTGTCTCAAAATTTATAAGTTAAAAATCTGACTCAAGGCTGACTCTAGCTCGTGGTATCGAAATCCATATAAATAAAACATTAGCAGTGTTGATTATTACCGCTTGTCTCAAAATTAAGAAGTTAGAAGTCTGACTCGAGGCTTACTCCTGGTGGGCCGAGCCGGATCCTTCCTTGGATTTGAATGAGACTTTGAGTTATGAACTTTTATGCTTTACCAGGGCGGGTATGTTTTGTATGTGTTTTGGGTGACTCAAAATGGCCAATGTAAATAGGATTTTCTTACACCATCTTATATTTTTGGCTTTAATGTCGCGACTCGTGAGAGGTTAGATTTCTGGATATATAGTCACTTCCAAAATTGGAAGTGTGGATAGTATAGAGATTACAAATATTCTAATAAAAAGAATTACAACAAAATTGATGATGTATTAAAACTGCTGCACAGTTAAATGAAGTCAAAAGCTAGTCAGTGAAGGGTGGCTTTGAAGAGAAGAAAAGAAAAACACACGTAGGAAATCATCTCTATTCTCAGCAAGCATGCAAAAATGAAAACAAATTATTCCTTGTCTTATACGAATAACCTTTCCCATGAATCATGTGATTTGCGATGAGCGCTGCAGAATCCACACATGCACCAGTCCCCTTTTAAGGCAGTGCAAGAATCATATCAAGGCAAACCCAAACTGCTGTAGGTCTCTAAAGTGCAAGATGTAGACCTTTAACTAATATTATTGTTATAATAAACGAACCTGCCGCATCCCCGGCAGCACATCCTGCAGTAGAAATAGAGCATGTTATTGTATTTTAAGACAATGTTATAATTCCATATAGAAAATGCATCTGTTCAGAATGTCCTAATAAAAGTTTCTTAGTTTTCAGTTGGCCAACACTTGGCCAACAAGATTTCAAAGTTTAGACCTCTAAACGATAATGAAGATCTCATCCTAAGAATGATTTGTCAGAACAAAACTAAGAGGGTTATTTAAGTAATTGTAAACAAAAAAAAAAGGTTAAAAGTTAGGATGCGTTTACCAATCCATTGCCCAATGGAAGGATGGAAGAAAGCGCCAACTCCTGCTCCAATGGAAGCAAATATCAAGGAACCGCCACATTTAACAGTTGTAATACAGATTTTGGTTCCAATAAGCTTCATAAGAGCTGCTCTATCAATCTTTTCAGCTTCCTCAGGTTTATCAGTAAACATAAACTTGCAGCTTCTGTAGATGTCAATTCCAACTTGGACAAGCCATGCTGCTGCAATCCCTAACAAATGTCCTGTAATTAAGAACGAAAACGAAAAACGGACAATACATCAATAATGTTAAAAACAGATGAAATTAAACTTAGCCAATCATGCCATACTAATCATGAATGAAAGGATCATAAAGTTCAACCTCTGAATGTTGTTCTACTAACACGGCAGAACAACTCTAGACCAGGCATCCCCCTGGCGGCCTTGCGTCTGGCTGATACCGGGATATCTGCACATAGAAAAAATCCATTAGTAGTTTGACAGAGTTTCCTTTCTCTTTTTTTGTTTTTGTTGACTTAAACTCAAAATTTCAGCTGAAAAGGTGAATGACATAAAGAGTGTGCCTTTAAGAAGTTTCCATGCCATCCTTCGTGAAACATAATGAACAGCAACTCTTTCAAGAACCCGTCTAGTCGTTGAAACAGTAATCTGAGACGAATACAAAAACACAATTGAGATTAACCAACACACAAGAGAGAAGCATAAAAGTATGAAATACACAATGGCCTAATTCAGATCGAACCTTAACTTATATTCGGAAGTCAAGAAAACAGTTCAAGTTCATGACAAATAATGCATATAAGTCCTCCTATATACAAGTTTTAAATCGACGAAAGTGAGGGGACGACATATACGCCATTATATCAAATACAGCTGCATGCCTATGACATGAGCAATGACAGGGTAAGGTTGGGTACTCGGACTTAAAGGTGTCCAACATTCAAGATACCATATATAATCCAACAGCTCCTACATAATATTTGATAGGCTAGGATTGATTAATAATTAGACATAAAGTATGTTGAAATAAGAATCCGTACTTCTTAAATTTGTTGATTTTCACTTGCCAAGTTTAGTTTTTGACTTTTTTCCTTTATGCAAACTAATAAGTGCTTAATTTTTTTTCTTATCATGATTCCATGCATTCTTAGTTAGTTTAGGTAAATCTTGTATTCTTAGCATATTTTTCCTATTTTCTAGGTGCCTTGAAGGAATGTAGTAAAGAGGAGAATAAATGATGCTAAATGGAGTGATAAAAGTCTTAGTTGTTGTTTGGAAGGTCAGGGACATGTTTCATTTATATGGAAAGGTGAAAGATTCTCAAACAATGAAAAATAAAGGGTGGAAGTTGTATCGATGCAACTAATTGTTGCATTGACACTACAAGGTTCGAACCCTAAATTTGGTTATACATACACTCTAGACAGAACATGTGCTACTTCTGGAATGGGTATGATGTTGAAAATTCAAGATTGATCCCAGTAGCATAGATGCTCAAATTCTAAGCAGACTCCTTTCCTTTTATTTTCTTATGTTTCTTCAGAATTGAAAATTCTATTTCTTAAGATCCTACCACAGAAGTTTCTTCATCTTGAAAGTATGTAACTCCTTTTATTTTCTTATGTTTCTTCAGAATTGAAAATTCTATTTCTTAAGATCCTACCACAGAAGTTTCTTCATCTTGAAAGTATGTAACAACGTATGCACAATGCTAGTATGCCCCTCCGATCTTCATAGAGTGCAAAAGGAAATCGACCCTAAGCAAATGATTTCTAATGCTTTCACAATCTAAGGGATCAGTATAAATTAAACTCTCTGTGCAGGGAGCTGGTAAATATATGTTTTTGCTTTTATGTTGTGAGATAAACCCAAATAATCAGGCGGAAACTTGCTCGAAACAGAAGGCTCGTGACTGAGAATAATATGAAAGAAACAGAAGGCGAAAGGACGTTATGCATGAGAATAGCAGGGAAATCTTCGGACTTCGATATAAGAGACGTTAAGCATGAGAACAGCAGAGAAATCTTTAGACTTAGAAGTAACCAATAATATATCAAGAGAGGGAGTTTAAATGAAGTCACCTCGCGAACGATCTGCTTCACGGATTTCTGAAAGGGCACAACCAAATCTGTGGGCTCCTCAGGAGGAGCATCTTGTAAAAAATCTTCATCTTCATCTTCATCTTCTTCCAGGTTGGTACGAGGCTCCAACAGAGGCAAGTAGAACATCAAAAATGATCGCAAGGTTGTCATACCAAAAGCCCTAAGTCCAAAAGCTGAGAACAGAGGTTTTAGCTCTATCGGATATTCCTTTATACTATATTTGATTGAATCATTCTGAAACATTTTCTTAGCAGCATTTTTAAAATTAGGAATGTAATCTTCCGGTGCCCATTCTGCACCGGCATCCGCAAAGGCAACTGATCCCACACCATCACTGAAAATGGAAAAGGTAGGAGTCAATCTACAAGGAGGTTCTATAGAGAGAAAGATTAAGTGAAAAAACAAAATCCAAAGAAGGATAAAGAGCATACTCCTCAACAAACACAAAAATGAACTGAAGATGCACAACTTACAAAACTTAAACATAGCATAGAGAAAGTGTATCGAGTATTTGTTATCCGTAAGAAGGTGAGTTGCCTACACATCACATCAATTTGATAGCTTCTAAGAGAATACTTACTAAAAATTTCACAGTTGGAGAGCAGGAATGATAGTATCAGATGTCTAACATCATAACTTTATTACTAGCTTTTGATTCTTGACTCATAAGATAGCCAATTTAACCCATGTCATAATATCACATTGTAAACAACTTATACACCATGTCACCCAATATTCCAAGCCATTGTACTAACAAATTAATCTTCAGATGTGAATATATTATACAACAACCAAACCGATAGTTCGTCCAACAAAAAATTCTGTCTTACCAGTAAGTCCCACAACAACCCATTCAAACAATTCCGATAACAAATCTATTATGCAGACTTGTGATTACCAATGGCGCGTTCAAAACTTGAACATAAATTGCTAATTGCCACAAATTTTGACATAAACTGAACGAATCAAAAACAAACAAAAAAAAAAACTTTTTTTTTTAATCTTTTTCTCTACTAAATCAAGCAAACATTGCAAGAATATGTTTTTACACAGAGAGGGAGAGTATAGAAGATTAATGGATTAATCAAACAAAGACAATAGTCAACCAACCCAATAAATAAAATCAATTGAATAAAATCCTCGCTTTCAGAGTACACCAACAATCAAAAGAAAATCCAAATTCACTAATGCCCTAATCAATCATATTCATCAAGCAGTATAAACGAACATACCCGAATAAAAACCTAGAAGCAAAAGGCCTTTCACCGAAAACAGAAGCAGCAGCAGCTGAAGCAGCAATTGATGCGGAAATTAATTTAGTAGAATGAATGGTTTGAGTAGTAATGCTTGGATTTTTCTTTAAAAGATCCACTAACAGAGCTATTCCCGCCATGGCAGAATAATCTCTTACTTATTATTACAATAAAATTTATAAGATAAAATCAAACTCTCATGTGCTTGGTTGATGATGAAACTCTGGCACAAAAGATAATTTAATCAGATTTACATGGAAGTTGCCGGGTTAGATTTGGAGAAGGAAATAAGAAGTGAAGAAGAAAAACTCTCCGATTTCAGTGAAGACTTGATTTAGAGACAAGATAGTGCACGTGCCGTGCTACTCGAGGTGCGGATCTTTTTAATGTTTTTCTTGCACAACCAAAGCCGGACCTGGGCACAGGACGGATCTAGCCAAACTGAGCGCCAATAGCCCGGTCCACTTCACATTCTTTTGCGCAAAAAGATACTTCTTCTTTTGCGTAAAAGGATACCTCACATTTTTTTATTCACACTGTATCTCATATGTCCCGCGTGATTTTTGTGAATAAAAACCAAATCATAACGGATTTAAATATGCTTTTTTACAAAGTTCTACGCTCCTATCGGAAATAAGTGTATTTGGAGACGAAAAACACCACCATATACTACTTTGAAAATAAGCTGTTGAAAATCAACGGATTTTTAGTCATTAAAATTAAGACCGGTAGATTGAGAGATTTTATATTTCGGAATGTTCTCATTTTTGGTAGGCATATAGAGCGTTGTAAGAGGAACATATCCCCAAAATATTAGCTTCAAGTCTGTTATGGTTTGGTTTTTATTCGTAAATATCATGTCCAACGTGTGAGATAGTGTGAGAATAAAAGTATGAAGGGATCCTTCCTCGTACTTAAATTGCAAAAAGATACTTACATTAAATTGACAAATGAACTACGAAAATACTATTTTAAGTCCTGAATAACGCCCCATTCTCCACCCAACCTGACGTCGTTAGCTTAGTTGTACTAGAATCATTCTCCACCCAACCTGACGTCGTTAGCTTAGTTGTACTAGAATCACGTGTTTCTCTTCTTCTTCTTTTTTCAACCTTTTGTATTCTTTTTTTCTATTACTTTTGTCGCTTTATTTTCTTGAAGGAAAGAGAGATGCAAATTGATCAACCGAAATTATCTTGTTCTGCAGTAACAACGCTGAAAATCATCTCATCCAAAATTCATCATTCTCAAAATCAAACAATAACAATCATTCAACATGACAATACATACAATTCTTTGTTAAATAATAAAATTGGAAAGATGCAATCCAATTTTAGGTCTTAGTTTCTTCGTATGTCTGTCATTTAACATCAGGATCGTGTAACAGAAGAGTTTGACAAACACCCATCTCTTCAAGGATTTGTAACAACTTTTTATAGTCAGAACTAGGTTTTTCTACCTCGCATTTTTAGGGGCCACCCGAAAGGATTTAGGGGCCATCAATTTATACCAAGCCAAAGACTCTAGTTAAGGGGTACCCTATATGATATTGAAGTTACATAAATGCCCTTCTGGTAAAACTGTATAAAAACCAAATCAAAAAAATTCTACTCATTTCAACTCTTCTTCTTCCGGTTTCATATTATCTTCCGATTGTGGAAGAAAAAAAACTTTCCCTCGTTCTTGTGTTCAACCGAAACATCGTCGCGAATCGTAAAATCAAAACATCGTCGATTTGTTTATAAAACAATGGATAAGGGAAATGAAACCCACAGACCTAGAACAAAAAACGTTGCTCGGGGTATCGATCCAAAGATTGGGATTTTAGCAAGAAATAAAGAAATTGTTGCTGCAAATGAAGAAGAACGCGAAGAACGCGAAGAAGAAGTATCCGTCGACGTAGTCGGTGGTCGCGATTCCGATAGTCAAACACTTCGTCAACTTCAAATGGCCCCAATTAGGTAAGAATCTATCATTTTTGGGGTTTATTTCGCTTTAATTTGACGAATCGAGAAAAAAAATTCTAGGGTTTTCGGTTATTTATCCAGATTCGGGCGATGTTCATGCTTATTTACTTCCGAATGTAGTCGTGTTCTTCATTTCTCAAGAACATCGACAGTATTCGGGAGAAATATTTGATGGTTATCGGCCGAATATTGTTGGTCATATCTTCCTGGATACAAACTGGTAATAATCGGTAGTTTAATGAATTTGTTGGCTCCCGAATATATTTAAGTAGACATACAGTATTCGGAAGTACACTCACTACCGAATATATATATATATATATATTGAAAAAATCTCAAAATTTATGATATAGGAAAAATCCCATTTTGGGGCCAGTATTTATTCGGAAGACAATATAATGTTTTATACCTCCGATTGTGTAGGATAAAATTTTAGAGTTTCTGAACTCCAGTTGATGAATATTCGGTTGTAAACATGTTTAGTTATATTCCGATTGTTTTTCATCCGGGAAAAATATGTGTCTTCTTACTTCCGAATTTGTTTATTCGGGTTATAGTTTTGTACTTTTTCTTCCGATTGTGTAGGATGAAAAATTTAGAGCTTCTGAACTCCAATTAATGCATATTCGGTTGTAAATATGTTTAGTTAGCTTTCGATTGTTTTGTATTCGGGAACAATATGTGTCTTCTTACGTCCGAATGTGTACATTCGGGTTATATTTCCATACTTTGTCTTCCGATTGTATAGTTTGTAAATATTGTTCCTTTTTTTGTTGTTTAGACAAAGTCGAGAAAGGAGGAAGAAAGTGACAGCTAGTGCTATGAGGGAAAGGAGTGCCAAAGATAATTCAAGTGCTCAACAAAGCTTACAAGAACAAAGAAGTCAACAAGGAGTGCAACCAAGTGCTGAACAAAGTGTAGAACAACAAGGCAGTGAACAAGGGGTGCAACCAAGTGTTGAACAAGCCGCTCAACAAAGTGCAAAACCAACTACTCCACAAGTTACACCCCACCATGAAATTGAACCAGTTGATCCAGTGCCAAGAGTAGAAGAAGAAGGACAACCAAGTGGTACCCAAAAAGCCAAAAAAGGAAAAGATGGTGTAAAGAAGGATATTGCTAAGAAAGCATCATACATCTTGTCCCTCAGCACTTGAAGAAGAAGGGTATTCCAGCAGGCAAATCCTTGGGCTACCGGCGGATGGAGGAAAATTCTATTTGGATACAAAGACTCATGGGCCAGAGAAATATACGAAACCGAGGTAATAAAATTACTATTTTTTATTAATGTATTGTCTATGTGTTATATCGTAATATTTGTATTAAGGATTTTTTTATGTACTTTAATAGGATCATCAAGATGCGGTCCGTCTACTCAAACCTACCGCCGCACCAACAAAAATGCTTGCGTGGCCTTTATCCGGTGAATGTGAAAGGTTCAAGTCAATTGTTGCCAACTCGGGGTTAGCTAATGCCGCCGAGAATTCGTTGTTGGAACATGATCGTGTGGCCATATCGGCGTTCGTGGAGAGAATGTATCCTGAGACCGATACTTTCCATATGCCGTTTGGGGAGATGACGATTACTCCGGATGATGTTGTGCAGATTCTTAACCTTCCCGACCAAGGCACAGCTGTGAAGTGAAGTTAACTACACAAAGCAGTTAAGTTGGGCACAACTTTATGCTCTAACTAAAAAGTGCTTATGTTGGGATGAAGAGACAACAACAACAGAGTTTAGGAGGCATGCAAGTTACAGAACAAGACAGATCAACATTACAGCTTTGATGAATATGTTTCGAGGCACCTTGGAGAAGGAAAAAATGGAACGTTAACTGATGAGCAAGTGAACCACGCTGCCATCGCATATCTCCTTTGTGTATTGGGATGTGTCATATTCCCCAATACTTCTGGCAACCGGATTGACGCCAACCTTATACAACTTTTGGATCCTCTCCATGAAGTCGGTGACTATTCTTGGGGCACGGCATGCCTAGCATTCTTGATGGAAGAGTTGAGAAAGGCTTCGAGGCTAGGAACCTGCCAAGTTGCCGGGAACGTGGCTCTATTGCAGGTTTTTTCTTTAACTCTATAACTCACTCTATAGTTATTCGGTAGACAATACATATGATGCATATTCATAACTCCAAATGACGCATATTCGGTAGGAAATGATCCATCTCTTTTTCCGAATGTTGTTTATTCGGTGGCTAGGTACTTATTTTGTTTTCCGATTATATATAATCGGAAATATTCTTTTGATATTAGAACCGAATATACAGGACATAAAAACTATAGGTTACTGAACTCCAAATGACTCATATTCGGTAAGAAATGATCCATCTCTTTTTCCGAATGTTGGTTATTCGGTGGCTAGGTACTTATTTTGTTATCCGATTATATATAATCGGAAATATTCTTTTGATATTACTACCGAATATACAGGCCAGAAAAACTATAGGTTACTGAACTCCAAATGACGCATATTCGTTAGGAAATGATCCATATCTATTTCCGAATGTTGGGTATTCGGTGGATAGGTACTCAGTTTTATTTCCGATTATATATAATCGAAAATAATGTTTGGAAATTACTACCGAATATACAGGCCAGAAAAACTATAGGTTACTGAACTCCAAATGACGCATATGCGTTAGGAAATGATCCATATCTATTTCCGAATGTTGGGTATTCGGTGGATAGGTACTCAGTTTTATTTCTTATTAAATATAATCGGAAATAATGTTTGGAAATTACTACCGAATATACACAATCTATTTACTAAAACTTGGTTTCTTATGTATATAGGCATGGATCTATGACCACTTCCCTATCCTGAAGTTGGCCGGAGAGAACCCGGGGTGGTGCAAAGGTACTCCTAGAGGAACAAAGTATATATTTGAACACAACCGTTCTAGGACAAAAAAGCAGCAGTTGATTCGCATGAGGGAGATTTTGGACCAATTGAAGGCCTCAGACGTATGCTTTGATCCATACAAGGAAGATCGAGCCAGTGGGCATATAAATGTTCGATCGGACTTGTCCCTTTATTTTGGAACATTGTGGCACCCCACATGATATGTGATGTATAACCCCTCTAGGATGATGCGAAAACACGGGTATATACAACATCAACCTGTGGAGAAAATGGGGGATTACTACAAATTGGAGTTGGAGTTGTGCTCTTCTAGTGGTGACAATCTCACGATTGTTCACACAGGCCCACCTACTGTTCTTAATAACTGGGATAAGAGGAATGACTTCATTATCGACACTGGTAGACGAACCACCCGAGGTGATGAAAATTCTCCAGACTATATGAGTTGGTATAACAACGTATCACATCCTTTGGTTATCCGTGAAATAAAATCCAACACTACTGCAGCGGGTTCAATTTATAATTGTATCATCAAAGACAAACCAGATGGTTATGATAGACTGGTGCGTGTTCTTATATTTTTGTTCATTTTATATTATTCCTATAAATCTTAGGTAATTACCGTTTGATGTTATGTCATTATGTATAAAAACAGGTGAATAGGTTCAAGCGTGTTTCCAAAATGTTAACTGCATGCCTGAAGAGCGGAGATCCCATGCCAGCTGAGAAGATCAAAGAGGCTAGAGACCTAGTTGATAATATGGATAACGAAGATTATGCTGCCCAGTTTGGGGAGAAAGTCACAAAGAGGCATATGCCCAAGGTGGCAGTATCAAAGACGGGTAAAAGAACTCGAGCTTCATCGAGCGCTGAAGGTGCTCCAACTGAAGGTGCCTAAACCCGTGGTCGTTTAGTACTGGGAGGTAGTCACGGTCGTAAAGTAAAGAAGAGCAGATAAATGACAATGATTTGTGTTGTACATTTGGAAGTTTGTGTAACTAAGTTTACTTCCGATTATTGCAACTTCAAAATTTGAAAAGTATCAGTTTTTCCCAAATTCTGATTTTTGGGCCATCGTACATTCGGGACTTTACAAAAAAAAATTATCCTCCGAATATTACAAATTCTAAACAAACCATGCCATGGCTCTAGGTGGTTCCAAGGGCCAATATAGAAGGTTAGACAGCCCATATTCGGAAGTTTGTGTAACTAAGTTTACTTCCGATTATTGCAAGTTCAAAATTTGAAAAGTATCAGTTTTTCCCAAATTCTGATTTTTGGGCCATCGTACATTCAGGACTTTACAAAAAAAAAATTATCCTCCGAATATTACAAGTTCTAAACAAACCATGCCATGGATCTAGGTGGTTCCAAGGGACAATATAGAAGGTTAGACAACCCATATTCGAAAGTTTGTGTAACTAAGTTTACTTCCGATTATTGCAAGTTCAAAATTTGAAAAGTATCAATTTTTCCCAAATTCTGATTTTTGAGCCATCGTACATTCGGGACTTTACAAAAAAAAATATCCTCTGAATATTACAAGTTCAAAACAAACCATGCCATGGCTCTAGGTGGTTCCAAGGGCCAATATAGAAGGTTAGACAACCCATATTCGGAAGTTTGTGTAACTAAGTTTACTTCCGATTATTGCAAGTTCAAAATTTGAAAAGTATCAGTTCTTCCCAAATTCTGATTTTTGGGCCATCGTACATTGGGGACTTTACAAAAAAAAATTATCCTCCGAATATTACAAATTCTAAACAAACCATGCCATGGCTCTAGGTGGTTCCAAGGGCCAATATAGAAGGTTAGACAACCCATATTCGGAAGTTTGTGTAACTAAGTTTACTTCCGATTATTGCAAGTTCAAAATTTGAAAAGTATCAGTTTTTCCCAAATTCTGATTTTCGAGCCATCGTACATTCGGGACTTTACAAAAAAAAATTATCCTCTGAATATTACAAGTTCAAAACAAACCATGCCATGGCTCTAGGTGGTTCCAAGGGCCAATATAGAAGGTTAGACAACCCATATTCGGAAGTTTGTGTAACTAAGTTTACTTCCGATTATTGCAAGTTCAAAATTTTAAAAGTATCAGTTTTTCCCAAATTCTGATTTTTGGGCCATCGTACATTCGGGACTTTACAAAAAAAAATTATCCTCTGAATATTACAAGTTCAAAACAAACCATGCGATGGCTCTAGGTGGTTCCAAGGGCCAATATAGAAGGTTAGACAACCCATATTCGGAAGTTTGGGTAACTAAGTTTACTTCCGATTATTGCAAGTTCAAAATTTGAAAAGTATCAGTTTTTCCCAAATTCTGATTTTTGGGCCATCGTACATTCGAGACTTTACAAAAAAAAATTATCCGCCGGATATTACAAGTTCAAAACAAACCATGTCATGTCTCTAGGTGGTTCTAAGGGCCAATATAGAATGTTAAACAACCCATATTCGGAAGTTTGGGTAACTAAGTTTACTTCCGATTATTGCAAGTTCAAAATTTGAAAAGTAGTTTTTCCCAAATTCTGATTTTTGGGCCATCTTACATTCGGGACTTTACAAAAAAAAAATTATCCTCCGAATATTACAAGTTCAAAACAAGCCATGCCATGGCTCTAGGTGGTTCCAAGGGCCAATATAGAAGGTTAGACAACCCATATTCAGAAGTTTGGGTAACTAAGTTTACTTCCGATTATTGCAAGTTCAAAATTTGAAAAGTATCAGTTTTTCCCAAATTCTGATTTTTGGGCCATCGTACATTCGGGACTTTACAAAAAAAAATTATCCTCCGAATATTACAAGTTCAAAACAAACCATGCCATGGCTCTAGGTGGTTCCAAGGGCCAATATAGAAGGTTAGACAACCCATATTCGGAAGTTTGTGTAACTAAGTTTACTTCCGATTATTGCAAGTTCAAAATTTTAAAAGTATCAGTTTTTCCCAAATTCTGATTTTTGGGCCATCGTACATTCGGGACTTTACAAAAAAAAATTATCCTCTGAATATTACAAGTTCAAAACAAACCATGCGATGGCTCTAGGTGGTTCCAAGGGCCAATATAGAAGGTTAGACAACCCATATTCGGAAGTTTGGGTAACTAAGTTTACTTCCGATTATTGCAAGTTCAAAATTTGAAAAGTATCAGTTTTTCCCAAATTCTGATTTTTGGGCCATCGTACATTCGAGACTTTACAAAAAAAATTATCCGCCGAATATTACAAGTTCAAAACAAACCATGCCATGTCTCTAGGTGGTTCAAGGGCCAATATAGAATGTTAAACAACCCATATTCGGAAGTTTGGGTAACTAAGTTTACTTCCGATTATTGCAAGTTCAAAATTTGAAAAGTAGTTTTTCCCAAATTCTGATTTTTGGGCCATCTTACATTCGGGACTTTACAAAAAAAAAATTATCCTCCGAATATTACAAGTTCAAAACAAGCCATGCCATGGCTCTAGGTGGTTCCAAGGGCCAATATAGAAGGTTAGACAACCCATATTCAGAAGTTTGGGTAACTAAGTTTACTTCCGATTATTGCAAGTTCAAAATTTGAAAAGTATCAGTTTTTCCCAAATTCTGATTTTTGGGCCATCGTACATTCGGGACTTTACAAAAAAAAATTATCCTCCGAATATTACAAGTTCAAAACAAACCATGCCATGGCTCTAGGTGGTTCCAAGGGCCAATATAGAAGGTTAGACAACCCATATTCGGAAGTTTGTGTAACTAAGTTTACTTCCGATTATTGCAAGTTCAAAATTTGAAAAGTATCAGTTTTTCCGAAATTCTGATTTTTGGGCCATCGTACATTCGGTACTTTACAAAAAAAAGATTACCCTCCGAATAATATAGTCGTGTTTAGAAATACCAACCTAATCGGTAGATAAAAATTTAAGTTCACTACTGAATGTCTTATTCGGAGGGCATACGTGTATCGTTAGCAACCGATTGTAGCCTCCTTAATACTTCCAAATGTCTAAACGTGCATAAAACAAAACAAATCTAATAAGCATAACCATTTAACATATAAATTTTGAAAAAAAAGAAAAGTAGTAATGACTATACCAAATCATTTGCATAGTATAGGGAAGTGTCGGGCCTCAAATAGAAATCATCAACAAACTCTTCAACGGCTTGCATATGAAAGCAACAAATTATTATATAATAATCGAAGGTTATTAAATAAGTCAAACTGCCGAATATACTATATTCGGAATCCTATCGGTTACCCAAAACACCCGATTTATGCAAATGAATGTACACAGTTTACAAAGTGCAAAAAATGATATAATCAAAATCTAAAATATATAGTAAAACAGCCGAATGTAAATAACCGGGAGATAACTTTAATCGATAAACATCTGATTTTCAAGTTTTCGGAAATTTTATTTTGAGGCCACTGTTATATTCGGCAGTCAAATAATGTTAAACTATTACAGATTGTAAAGGATAAGAATACTGAGTTTTGAAATTTTTTGAGGAATTCGTTTTTGGGGCCATTCGGGGGTAAATAACTCTACATAACTACCGAATGTAGATTTTTTTAGAAAACCAGTTTGGGGTTTTTTCTCATATTCGGCAGTAAACTACTATCTTGGAACTACCGAATATACATATTTGGTACTCAGTGTGTTATATTCGTAAGTTTATTCGAGAAATTATCTACCGAATCTGGGTAGTTCATGGCATTCAATGCATGCAATAATCAGTTTTTCTTGTTTACAAAAGCACACAAACGCATGCAAATCGAGTATTTGAGTTTCTTAACACAATACCTGTGTTTTACATGCATCGTTAGCTTCAATATCAGGCGATTCTCCATTTTCTTCCATGAAAGGGTCATCTAGGTTTTCCTCTCCACAAAAGTTTGGATCATTCAACATATACCCCAAATCGTCTTCGCCATTACAATCAGAAGTCTGGGTAAATTTTTGTCTTCCGATTGAAATCGGATGATAAAAATGTTATCATATCCTCCGAATATATAAGAGTGATTTTTCCATTACGAATTACGCGAGCTAAGGGATGGCTACATTTTCCCTTTGGGTGACCTTTTTTGTTTTACTGTTGGCCCCTAAATCCTTTTGAGTGGCCCCTAAAAACGCGAGGTTTTTCTAATAATAACTTAGGGTTTATTATTATTTCTCAATCCTCAAATGAGTTGAAGGCAATCAAATCGAAATAGCAATCAAATTTAACTCTCGATTTCAACAATTGGGTTATGATGAAAATATAGGCTTTTCTGATTGCTAATAATTATATTTTGATATGACTTTTAGTTTTCGAGTTTAAATAGATTTTCTATTTACAGATCTTTTAGAGAGATTACTAAGAAAAGAGAATCAATTTACTGATTTTGATCGAAATTTGGTTTTTCTTTTTTTAATTAATGATGATGAAGCAGATTGAACTGTAAGTTAGTGAGAGAAAACCTAGAAAAAGAAAACTCATGTGAGTCTTGTACAGCTAAGCTATCCACGTAGATTGGGCATAGAGTAGGTCGTCATTGAGGATGCAAAATAGCATTTCCGAATGAACTACATTAACTATTGTCATCTTGCTGAGTTTTTTTTATTTTATTTAGAACCATCTAGGTGATTGATCTGATGAATGATTCTCGTTCTCCCTCCCACTATGGAGGTAGAGTTCGAACCCCGTAATTTCCAAGCCAACTCAATTTTAAAAGAATTGGGATGTAGCCTAGGGACCAATATATTACCATATCAAAAAAAAATGTTGATTTTTTAAACAATGGACGTTAGGAGGATTCTACACCAAAATTCTGGAAATTTTAAAACATCTAGCGTGCTTAGCTAATTCGTTTGCTAATTCATTATATTTTTTTCTAATAAATTTATATTTTTGTATTTTGGAAAATTGCTTCTATGGTCTTGATATGTATAATAGTATATAGATTGGTTTTCCCGTGCCAACTTGTAATTCTAAAATCGAAGACCTCTGCTAGAAGTTTTGGATCAAGCTCAAAATTGATGTATTGCAGTTTTATCTTTTGTTCCCACTTCATAGCCTCTAACATTGCATCATGTTCTGCTTACTTTATGTTCAAGCATCCAGATGCATATACACTTCTTGCTTTTTCTTATCCACCTGCATTATTTTGAGTTATTAGTCCAATGCCACGATAATCAGTTAGCTTTTTATATGAAACATCATATAAACGGTAGAATATGGATTAGGAGTTAGATTACAAGAACAAATAGGTTCAGTTTTTGTTAAATTATTCATGCATGAATTAGTTATTATTTTCATTCTGTTTCCTATCAAAATATTGAGGTCTTGGATTTTTCGACTAACTTCAATAGGTTTTTATTTTAGCTCTTGGAAAACATATTTGCACCTAGCTTTTCAGATCTTCCACAATATATATTTTCCATATAACAGTTCAATTCTCACCCATTAGAATATTTCTCACTAATAAATCAACTTTTAGTCCAATCATGGATAAGAACTCCTGCATTATCGATGCTTCTTCTAGCTCCTGTAACTGAAATCCAAAAAGTTATGAAGAAAGTACACTCCATAAGAATATATTAGTTGTTTCAATCTCATTATAATTACAAACCTTGCAGACCTCTCTATTATAACCCATAACTCTAGCCAATCTTTTGCTTAAAGGAAGAGTATACCAACATATTTCCAAATAAATCTTTTAATCGTTGTAAGGGTGTTGAGAGCCCATAAGTTCTCCATAATTTTTCCATGTATTCATTATAATTGACGTTGTTTTTAGATTTAATCTCCGCCAACTTGTTATTTTATTATTTTTTTAAGGAAAAAAATATTAATAAAGCCAGAACCTCTTGAAGAAGATAAAAGGGATGAGAAAAACATAAAATTGCATCAGCAAGCTCATCCAAGGTGTTCCATCCAATGATTCTTTTCAGGAGCTCTCAAGTAAAGTACGTGTTTCGATTTAACATTTTTCCTCTTATAATTACGCAAAACATATTGAAAACAACTAGGTGGGAAGAAGGAGTATCCTCAATCACAACATTTCCAGTACTAGCGATGATGAAAATGCTGAATAATCATCATATACATTACGATCTGTATACATGGCTAGCCTAATTAATCTATTTGTATCATCACAAGCAGTCATGTTTAACTTATGAGAGGAGATCAAAAAAAACATCTTTCTATTTGTGAATAAATTTCTCATTATTCCTCAGATAAATCTATATTGAGTTCTCAAAAATTCGGGACTCGCAGCATTAATAGCATGACTAGCGCTAATTTGAGATATCTGGTTAACAACCTTTATTACTGATTCTTCTATGGCTTGTTTAGGTGCATGAACCATTATTTTTTTAATTATTGCAAGTTGAGCACTGCTGACATTGGACATACCCACTCTGATTGTAGTTTTATTTCTCGGAAAAAACGAGAGATCACAGAGTTCACCAAACTATTAGGATTAGTATTTACTATCTGGCTTTCATTAGTGTCCTCGTTACTTATCTTGACACTTGCATTTGTATCATTTGTAACCACATGATCAATTGTTTTATCATGAACTATATTAACATGTTAACATGTGACTTTTTTGCTAATAGTTGTGGTAGTTACGTCTTCCCGAGTAGTTGCATTAGCATAAGATGTTGTTGAGTTATCAACGCCTACATGATATCTGTTACCATCATATCCTGATTGTTGAAGATCTTGTGGAACAAACTGAGTAATAGCCTTTTTGCTTTTACAGTCCGCTTTAATATTAGATTTTTCACCGATAACTGATTGGTAACCTTGAATTTATCAGTGTGGCTTTTATTGGTCAGTTATTTGCTTACTTGAGATTTCATTACTTCGTAACTAATAGGTAGACAAAACTTGATTCTTTTTTGGCAAATTTGCATATATAGAGAATGTGAAAGTGGCTAATCGATTTATTTCAACTAAAATTTCCACACGAAAAGTTTCAACTAAGTCCACTTTAAGCAAAACTTTTACGAAGAGTCCAAATTTGTTCAACAAAGTTGCATCGTCAACTTTCATAGGAGTTCCAATGGCTGTAACACCCTGTGTTTTTAGCATGGCGCATGTTCAAAAATGCGCCATGACATGAGATGAAGCTTCATCCAAAGATTCCTTTGCGTGTGAGGTCTATATTGGCCTAAGGCCAATATCGCGCAAAAGTGGCGATGTAATACCTCGTGTTTTAGCATGGCGCATGCTCAAAGATGTGCCATGACATGAGATGAAGATTCATCCAAATCTTTCGTTGCATGGTGAGAGCTATACTGTCGTAAGGCCAATATCGCGCGAAAGTGGCGCACTATGTTCAGCATATTGGCCAAGGGCCAATATCATGTTGCTAGCTATATTTTCCAAAGGCCAATCTCGCATCAAATGATGCATTAGGCCAGTTGGGTAGATGGCCTTGAGTGTTGCAGCGCGACCTTGGCGCATTATGCAGGCTATTGGACTAGAGCCAATATTGCACAAGTGCAAGAGCGGGCTGGTAGAGTGAATATTGCGCAGTCATTGCGCAATATTGAATTTGGCCTATGAGCCAGAATAAAAACTCAGCAATCATTGCCGGTTATTCTAAAAAACATGGTGACGGCCATGAATAGTAAACAAGCACCTAAAAAATGGTACTCGGTGAATGTAAAAGTGGTCCCCAGGTTTAATTTATAAAAATTTCCGTAAGACATATATATAGGGAGGGGTAGTTGGTTGAAGGTGCATATGCAGACTATGCACCAAGTAAGCTTTATAGCTTATCCGAAAGAGCATAAATGATGCTTATGCCTCATTTATATTTACGTAACCTTGTAAATGGAACATATTAAGCATGGGAATTACTATGCCATGCCGCGGACTTAGTAATGCACAACCTTTGTGCATTTTGACGGAACGGCCTATACGGACTAGGCCAATACCATTATTTCTTGGCCACGACCTTGCAAACGAGTTGTTTTTCCCTTCATGGATGAACTATGGTCAGTGCTTGATCCCTTTAGAGTAGGGAAGGCTACGTAGGCATCCGCGATGAGTTGCAACATTCCCGATTCAACACATTATCGCTCATATCATCTAACTGCGTGGTGATTGCGACATATTGGCCTCCCACATCATCTGGCTCGGTATTGCGATGCAAGAGATGATTGTAGCTACACTTGATGAGGCTAGTTGCATGTTATTCACTGGAGGCTCATACTCCCAATCAAGCTACATAGAGTTGGCATATACATCAATTGCAAATTGGGCATGGCCAAGAAAGTAACCTAAATCAGTATGCAAGTTAGCGGAACTTGCATAAGCTTAAGGAAAGTATGACATGAGCCTGATTATGCACCTGTAGCACGAGCAAGACAATTGCATACTTTCAGCAACTCCTAAGCTAAGTAAAGAGTTGGAAACATGCCTTCAATGACCTATATGGAAGCATGTTCTATTCCTAGAAAATACTCAAAGGCCGGTGATGCATGAAATAATGCATAGAAACTAGCCTCAATTTCTTTAAACCCTTCACAGAACAAAG
The DNA here is from genome assembly GCF_003573695.1 of Papaver somniferum. NCBI lineage: Eukaryota > Viridiplantae > Streptophyta > Magnoliopsida > Ranunculales > Papaveraceae > Papaver > Papaver somniferum. The sequence goes on from NC_039359.1 coordinate 95,900,128, forward strand.
GTAAGTTGGAACGGTGTGAAATCTAAGTTAGCCGCAACATTCTCCACGAGCATGATTGGAAATCCAAATGAACGTGCATTTGCCTAGTTTTAAGGCCGGTTAATAGCATCATAGTGGCGCATCGGGGAGTTATGGCCTTCGCACAACTAGCGCACTAGGCGTAATTTTCCATTCCGTTATAATGGCACTAATAATTTCATATAGGGTTTTTTTTCTATTTAACTTTTCTGCCATATATCATACAATCCGTCTCAAACTTGCGCCAAATATTGGTATTGCTTATTTGGATTACAATCTGGTATCCAAGACGTAATATTCCAGGGCTTGAGATGGACTACGCCTAAACTGCGAACTTTTAACACATCAATAACACTTGTAAATTATAAAAAAAGAACCTCTCCCTAGAGGGTATATGCTCAATTGATGATCCAATGACCATAAACTTTCAACTCGTAATAAATTTCCGTTGACTTCAATGGGGATAAAACCCTTTGGTGGAGTTAGTCTTCTAATTAGGTAATGCTTGCAATCATTCACCTTTTTTATTGATGTTCATCTTCCTTACGATTGTTTCTAGTTTAGATCCTTATTAGGGATCGGTCCTTAAAATATATTCTTAAATCACCTTTTCAACTACAAAATAAGTTTCACAAGTATACTTCCGTAAACTATGTGTTTAGACATAATCCCTAGGCATGGATTCATCCGTAATTTCAACACACTAAATAATACTGAATCACTAATTAGTGCACGATAATACGAAGTCTGTAGACTATACTCTGTAACTTCATATAGTCAAGTTGTAGAAACAACTAGTGTATCATTCCTTGATACTTTGATTATAGTATAATGACCAAGTCACCCATACTAAAGTCATTATAAACAAACTTTACCTTGTATATTATGTTTCCAATAAATACCGACTTGAAAAAACAAATAATAGAAATGAAACAAATGAAGTATGTAATTATTAACCTCGAACTGAAGGATGATGTCTTCGTTGTTGGCGATACGTCTTCAGGTTCTTTGTGAGTAACAAGATAAAGTTTCGATATTTCTATGTTCTTAGTCTAACCTAACGAAGTTGATTTTAGTAAGAAAATCAAGCGACCACGAGTTTTGGAACGAAACTTGGCAGCAAAACTTGACATTCCAATGCTTGGTGGGTTCAACCGAACAACTCTCCAATAATAATTATAATAATAAATTATGATTTCAAGTAAAGAAACTCAACAAATAAAAAAGCAAAACATTATTCAACCACAAGATATATATACTTTACATTTTGAAATCCAAAAAGTATATCGTGAGTCATATATATATTTTGTATTTCAAAAACAATACTATATGTATCACATATAAGAAACTAGAAATTGTAGGAGACTTATATTGTGTAAGATATGTCTTATGTAAAATGTTTCTTATGATACCCATATATACAAGATGTTTATTGTTAACAATACACAAAACTTGAGCCTAATACTTGTCGTAGTGCCAAAAAACCTAAAAAATAAATAATAAGTAGTTGTACTTTTTCATTTGAGTAAAACCAATAAGGAAATTTCTAGCTGTCCATTTCTAAAAATGTGCCACGTGTCGTGATCGTATAGCATATGATACATAGGTCATTTCGTGAGACAGAATGGCCCTTTCAGTAAATGGGAGTTCACACGCGTTTGTCACATGCTCTCTCTTCAAATATCCGTCTGTTCATTAAACTAGCATGTTGCACCATTAGATTCAATCTTAGAGATTGGGGTTAAAACTGTCTTTATTTGACTTTTTAACGGCTCCTAACGACTAACTTGACATAACATCCATTAACCATTAGGTGTTGTGAAGGCTAAAGACTGCTAAGAGGTTGTCTGGGGTGGCGTCTCCAAATGTTGCATATCCCATGCAACCAGATAGGAGATAAAAGCTGGTCGTCACTGAAACAGTTATCATGCTCGCCGTCTTCATCGTTTTAGTTTTTGCTGGTGGAGATTTCAATGTGTTCTTATAATAAAAAATAAACTCGACCACACATTGAAAATAAATATTGATTATTTCAAAGTAAATATATTTTTACCTGTATCTGGAAAAAAGTTGCTGAAAAAGAATAAGCAAAGGCAATGTTCCCCAGAGCTTGGAATCTGCTCAATATCCCTTGGCTTTGTGGAACTGTGCCGCTGCTAATTCCTCTCATACTTCCTTGCATTTTTGCAGCGCCTTAACAACGCAATAAAATATAAGGATTTCAGCATTCTTAACAAAAATAAGAAATCAAGTAGTCTGAAAAATACGAATCACAAAAATGAATCACAAAAATCACAAGATACGAGAACTAATGAGAATTCTTATTTGTTTTCAGATCTTCTATAACCTTCAATAACTTGCACAAAAACGCTTGAATCCTCCTGTGATCAATCACGTACAGAACTGAGTCTGTTAACAATGGATTATCACAAGATGTCTTTAGATCCGAAGATGGTTCTAAAGATCCCATCAATACTTTGATATAAATTGAGTGACCCTTATATCAGAAGAGAAGGTGGTTCTCAAGAATAAATAAACTAGGTGCAATCAACCGTTAGTCAATAAAATAAATAACCGAAACTAATAACATTACAATTATCTAGTTTCCCACCAACGTTACTCGTAGAGTTTCTTGATCCCACATAAGTCTTTAAACGAGCATTCGTAAGAGATTTCGCCTAATTAGATTACTTTCCTCTCCGGATAGACGGCTCCACCAGAAACAACAAGAAATCAAGTTTGCCAAACTCTTAGGATAGTTTGCAAAAAATGCAAACTCAAGTATTTATAGACCAAGGTTGTTTGGACAACAAGAAAATTCCAAAACCAAAAATATTCTCAAGATATGCATTAAAGTATCTAAATTCGGTTTTGCTATTTCCAATTAATGTTAACCAATATTTCCGAAAACTCTCACGGAAAAACTTATATTATTAGTCTAACGCATTAACTAATAATATTTTCTAGAGGATATGCTTTTATTGCTGGTGATTAAAACATATATGATGAAAATCATAATTGAATGCTCTTCAATATTTCAGACCGGTATCACCTTGAGCATAAAGGAATATCTTTGAACAATAACTGATAAGACTTATGTATATGTTCAAATATGTCGACATCTGGAAGCTTCTCATCTTGAAAAACCCAAAACCCTAATGCACACACACCATGAAGAAATATGTGAACCATGGATATTGGTTTTGTACATGAAACCGATTAAACCATCACTCCAATATATGTTGTGATCGGTTATAACATGATCCCCAACATAGGCTGTAATCGGTTACACCTTGCTTTCTGAAGTATCTTGTGACCGGTTACACCTTGCTTCCCAAAGGTAGATTGTGACCGATTACAACTAACTTCCCAATTCATCTTGTGATCGGTTATACCTTGGTTTCCAAAGTGAATTGTGACCGGTTACAACTTGCATTCCAATGTAGCTTGTTGATAGGATAAGGAGATACCTCTATATAATAAACCGTATGCATGACGTCTACAATGTAGACAATGACAAGTACAGGTCGTTCTCACAAGAAGCGGTGGAAATACCAATAATAAATATTCTCAATCAGTTAACCAACAATGATGTTTTTGGATTCTTAAAATTATAAAACAAAGAAAATGAATAAAACAAATAGAATATATTCAACAAGAAAAGTCGGTAACCAGGTGTTTGAGGGTGAAAACGGTTTCTGCTGATTTCGGTAATTTCGCGTGAGTGGGTGAGAAACGAGTCTAAACCCTAAACAATGTACTGCAAGGGAGTACTTTAGATTCGAGAGATAAATCTGTACAAATCCGGCCTAAACCAAGAAATGGCCGTTCCAGACTTGCTTCGGTCACAAAGAGGAGGAGAAGGTTAGTTTTGGGGAGGGAAGCGAAGAGAGTGTTGAAACCATAATAGTTGGTTCTAGAAGAGTAGTTTTTTGACTTCTATCAGAAAGCGTAAGCTAACAGATGGGAAAGCTAACAAATTTTTTCTGAGTGTTGTATGCTCCTGACCGAAACTTGTTTTTTGGTGGAAATAGGTAAGACCTATTTATACAAGTCCAAGTGAAACGTACTCTGGTCTCGTAAGAAATGGAAAACGGATGAGTAAATGGGAGGAGGTGGTAACCGGTAACGCCTGGAATTGATGTTCCATAATGAAGGAAAGCATTTCACCATTACTCCATGTATTTACTAACCGCCTCATCCTTATGACACTGTCTTGTAACGGGCGTAGTGTAAGCTGCACGCTGTAAACCGCCAAACCAATTCCCAGTGAGCATCCCCCAGTTTGTGATATGTGTTGATGTCTCGAGTGTTTTGTGGAAAACATATAGCATGTTGCTATTGTTTGGCAAGTTGATCTTGGGAGACTTGCCGGCTCGGTGGTGACCTTCGACGGTTGAGATTTTGCATCTTGAGAGGAAGGGTAGCCGTGTATTATTGCAACCCTTCGCTTGGTAGCCAGCGGTATGAAAGCATGGCCGGCATGGCTTTGATATGATTAGGCGCGTCCAAGTCAGGACTTTGGCATAGCGGTGCGGCTGGCATGGTTGGCATGCCTTGGCGTGGAGGTGTGTCTGGCGCGACACGCCATTGGCACATGTTGCATCGTTGGCATGCCTTGGCGTGGTTTAGGAGCGGCCAAAAATAGGGTTTTGGCGTTGGGCCAAAGGCTACCATGCATTGGTTGGTGACCTTGGACGGCTAAGATATGTGTCTTAGATGGAAGGGTGGTCGTTGATTGTTGCAATCCTTCGTTTTGAAAGGCTGGCCTGGCATGGTTTAGGCGCGGAAAGGTGGCTGGCACGGCATGCCATTGGCACATGTAGCATGGTCGGCATGCCTTGGCGCGGTTTAGGCGCGGTCAAAACTAGGGTTTTGGCGTTGGGCCAAAGGTTACCATGCGTTGGTTGGTGACCTTGGACGGCTAAGCTCCGCGTCTCAGATGGAAGGGTGGCCGCTGATTGTTGCAACCCTTCGTTTTTCCAGCCGTAAAGGAAAATCCGGCATGGCATGGTCAAGGCGCGGCAAGGTGGATGGAACGGCATGCCATTGGCACATGTGGCATGGTCGGCATGCCTTGGCACAGTTTAGGCACGACCAAAACTAGAGTTTTGGCGTTGGGCCAAAGGTTACCATGTGTTGGTTGGTGACCTTGGACGGCTAAGATCTGCGTCTCAGATGGAAGGGTGGCCGTTGATTGTTGCAACCCTTCGTTTTGGCAGCCGTAAAGGAAAGGCTGGCATGGCATGGTCTAGGCGCGGCATGGTGGCTAGACATACCATTGGACATTGGCATGGTCGGCATGCCTTGGCGCGGTTTAGGCACGGCAAGGTGGCTGGCACGGCATGCCATTGGCACATGTGGCTTAGTCGGCATGCCTTGGCGCGGTTTAGGCGCGACCAAAACTAGGGTTTAGGCGTTAGGCCAAAGGTTACCATGCGTTGGTTGGTGACCTTGGACGTCTAATATCTGCGTCTCAGATGGAAGGGTGGCCGTAGATTGTTGCAACCCTTCGTTTTGGAAGCCGTAAAGGAAAGGCCGGCATGGCACGGTCTAGGCGCGGCAAGGTGGCTGGCACGGCATGCCATTGGCACATGTGGCATGGTCGGCATTCCTTGGCGCGGTTTAGGCGCGGCCAAAACTAGGGTTTTGATGTTGGGACAAACGTTACCATGCGTTGGTTGGCGACCTTGGATGGCTAAGATCCGCATCTCAGATGGAAGGGTGGTCGTTGATCATTGCAACCCTTCGTTTTGGCAGCCGTGAAGGAAAGGCCGACATGGCATGGTTTACCATTGGCACGGCGGTGCGGATGGCATGGTTGTCATGCCTTGGCAAGGAAACGCGGTTGGCATGGTTTTCCATTGGCACGGTGGTGTGGCTGGCATGGTTGGCATGCCTTGGCGCGGAGACGTGGCTGGCATGGTTTGCCATTGGCACGGTGACGTGGCTGGCATGGTTGGAATGCCTTGGCGCGGAGACGTGGCTGGTATGGTTTGCCATTGGAACGGTGGTGTGGCTGGCATGGTTGCCATGCCTTATCGTGGAGACGTGGCCGGTATGGTTTTCCATTGGAACAGTGGTGCGGATGGCATGGTTGGCATGCGTTGGCGCAGAGACGTGGCTGGCATGGTTTTCCATTGGCACGGTGGTGCGGCTGGCATGGTTGGCATTCCTTGGCGCGAAGACGTGGCTGGCATGGTTTTCCATTGGCACGGTGGTACGGTTGGCATGGTTGGCATGCCTTGGCGCCGACAAGTGGCTGGCATGGTTTTTCATTGGCACCGTGATGCGGCTGGCATGGTTGGCATGCCTTGGCGCGGAGACATGGCTGGCATGGTTTTCCATTGGCACGGTGGTGCGGCTGGCATGATTGGCATGCCTTGGCGTGGAGAAGTGGCTGTCATGGTTTTCCATTGGCACGGTAGCATGATAATTAGGGTTTGGTAAAGATGATGTCGGTCAATACTAAGGGTTCTGCCGTGGAACATGACATATGTAGAAAAAAGGTACCCTGGTAATTCTTACGTAGGCATGCTGATTGGTTCAATAAATGCGCTAATGGTCATAATGACGTCACGTCGGATGTACGGTTTTACGATTTTAACCCTAAGCTAAAAACCACCATCAACATTAAGTCCCATGCTTAGCTCGGAACAGGAGCATTGTTGCGAGGTAAGCATAAGATGGTGACAGGCAAGGACATAATCGAAATGACAAGTCGTTGAAAGAAATTGCGAAGAAGACCCGGATAAACTTTTTCGAGAAGTAAAGAGAGTTCGTGATTCTCGTGTTGGGCAGCTTCGCATAGATTATGCTCGTGGTACTGTAGGTTAGGTTGCGGAGTGGTAGAGACTAGTTGAGATGCAAGTTGTTGGCCTCGATCTGGAATGGTTGCGCCTCTTCTGGGCTAGGCTTTGAAACGCGTGGCGTAGCTGCTAGCATAGACTTGGTGTGAGGGGAAGCCGCTGGCATTCGATGGGGTTGGGATTAGCCGTCATCATTGGTCGGCTTGGACTTGGAGCCGTTAGCACTTGATTGGTTTGGAATGGGAGCCGTCAGCATTGGTCGTATTGAAATGGAGCTGCTTGCGTTAATCGACTTGGAGTGGAGCTAGCTTGAGTTCCTTGGAAGGATGACGGCTGGCTTCAGTTCCATGGAAGGATGACGACCGGCTTCAGTTCTGTGGGATGATGGAAACTTTGTCTGAATTAGGGTTTGGCATGCCGAAACCCTAACTAGCGCCCTTTACTAGAATCGCTGTAGAATTCTCGTACGAACTCGGATTTTGACGGTCCTCCCCTCCATTCTGAATGGAAAATAATTTCCTATTTCCCCAAGCGGGAATATTTAGGTTTTGAGCTCGTTCGGGAGGTGAAAACATCTCGATGGTAAAATTCAGGAAGAATTGCGGGCCCGAGGTGGCATAGTCGCGCCCAGTTATCCGTTTCATGGAGCAAGAAGGAATATTTATTTTTCTCAAACTATAGAAACTCCGTCTGCATGAAAAGAGAAATTGACCTTCTTCTATTTTTTGTTGCCCGTACGGATCCGCGCCTTTGTCTGCAGTGTCTCTCCAATGGATTCCAAAATTTACCGAACTCTGTCGCATTCTTGGGACAAACGGATGAAATATGTGTTCGGAAACGACCATGTTAGGGCTAATATTGGAGATTGTGGTTACGTTGTCGGTCAATCCTCAGCTTTAGGTTGTTCAGTGCCTGGACTTTCTGACCGTGATGATGATGTGATGTGAATGCTTATATGGTCAAAATCCTCCGACGCCATTGGATAAAATAGATGAGTTGGGAGACGTTCCGTTGCCGATGTATTGCTATCAAAGTCTTCAAGGACTTTGTTCCAAGCGACATCCTTCGAACCATCTTCTGAATCTTGGGCTATCCTATGGAATGGGATGCAGTGAGCAGTCTCCAGTTATACTTCTGTTTGATCCGATGGTCATGGCCGAATATGTGAATGTATCTTTGTAGCGTGATTTTGGAGTCTATGGTGCATATGTACGGCTTCATGTTGAGAAATTCTTGCGTAAAACTTCGACAGTGATGATGTTGAAATTAGAAATAACCTGGTTGAGGGGAGTGAAAGCGTCCCATGTTGGTAGTCCCCATGTGTAACATACTTTCATTGCATCGCCTTGAATCCACGTCCACGGGATTTGATGCAAGCTTATTCTACTCTTCTGGATGTGACGCCGAGATGCTAAGAATATCACATGGATGAAATATTCTGGATAGCGAAGAGGTAGAAAATGATAGAGTTATATTATTTATCGTGGATCCCTCTGTTTCTTCAGGAAGATGTTTCAGCCGCGTCTCTGGAGTTATCTCACGAATCTTTGATGGTCGTCGGGATGGACTGCGATGAGCAGTGCCCAGTCGCGCTTTTCTTTAGTTTCTGAAGTTGTTTCCATTAAGAAGGCTTGGGATCCGACGTGGCATCGTAGAGTGTTGCAGGCGTTTTCTAAACAGAGAGGTGATGATATTCTTACGCTACACCCTTGCAGAGCAGATGGCTTTGTCATGGCTATGACCTTTGGTTGACCGTGTCTTCTGAGCTTTGACGGTGAAGGGATTCCGTGTAGATTCCCAATCCCCGAGTGTGGTTTGCATGTTTCCATCTTTTGTGGTCGGTGGGTTGACCATGATAAGGATATCACCATCGTGTGTTCATAATTGTGATTTTGTTACTTCTTCCGCGTGCAACTAAAATATGGAGGACTACGAGTTACCTTTACAGTGATTGGCTGGTATCAACAAACGGGCGGAAACAGTTCTTGGAAGCATATGTGATCAGAAGAGACTGTCCATGGAAGTAAAGGGATTGGATGGATGCGTAAGCGACAAACTGTCTATGACCACAAGCTTTGGTGGGATTGAACAAAAGGTGGCCACGGCTACGGAAATTGTCTAGTTGCGATCATGATCCTTGCCATTGGGAGTGTGGTGGCATGAAACTTGGAAGGAAGGAGTGGCTATTACAGCACGATCCTCGTCAAGGAAGAGCGGCGGCTATGACAAGATCCTTAGAAAGAAGGAGTGGCGGCTACGACACGATCCTTGGCAAGAAGGAGGCGTTGAAGCGGCTTCGGTTCTTGGAGAGGATGTTGAAACTTATGGAGCAAAAATGCTGAAGTTTCTTCTTCGGATCCTGGAGCAGCTTATGGAGAGAATGCTGAAGCGGAGCGGCTGTTAGAGCGAACGTTAAGGCGGAGCGGCTGCTGAAGCGAACGTTGAAGCGGAGTCGCTGCTAGAGGACGTTGAAGGGGAGAGGCTGCGTCAATCAGTGTGCTGTAAATCTGGATACCCTTCAAGCAAACAGTGATTAGGAGTCCCCAGTTCCATCTATCAATCGTGCTTTCCAAGACAGGTTGGGCCTTGGGGACGACTTCCTGGATGGAAACAGCTGCTTTCCTGATGCAGTGCGGTTGAGGGTTGAAAATATGTCTTGACGTTGCGCCTTGGGGAAATATAAAATATTACATAAATTTTTCACCATAGACTTCAAAATTTTGCAGGCGAAGTCCCCATAAATCATGCATCTCCTGACAGGAAAAGAGCCTTTGTGAACTCAGGGAGGGTGCTGATTTTCTTTGCTTCGATTTTTGAGAAGTCGTTCCTGATCTTTACGTGTGATGAAATTGGATTGCTGATTCCCTTCTGCTGGGCGTTCAAGTGCAACACTGGAAGGATGCAAGATTATAGCGCTGGGAAGATGTAAGATGTCGGTGCTGGAAGGACGCAAGATGTTAGCGCTGGATCGGATTGGAACGGGCGCTGGCTTGGCGTGGACGCTGACTTGTATTTGGTATGACACAGATTGTTGGTTGGGAATGGCGCGGACTGTTGGCTTGGCACGGCGCTGGCTTGGCGTGGCGCGGACTTGTTCTTGCGGGCCCAGTTGCCTCTTCCCATACGTAGCTCAAATAGGAAATCCTTTCCTTATTCAAATTCCAAAAGTTCCTATGAAATGGGTTGGCTCTCCTTTTTATCTCGTACCTTTGTTCTCACGTCCGGGTGTTAGCGGTAGCGCGGTAACAGTAAAGTGGGCAAACATATTCCAGCTATGTACTCCAGCGTTCTCTTTCATTTCGTTTTCTTGTGTTGGTGTAAACCCTATCCATAGGTATGCCTTCCATAAATCTGTAGAAACATTGTTCTTCTGAACTGGTGTAAACCCTAGCCGTGGGCATGCCTTTCATAAACTTGTAGAAATACTTCATCATAAGCAATTTCTCTTCGAATATCACCGTAGTAACTTCGGCTACCTCATGAATATTGACGTGACGGATAATCATTATTATGCAAAGTAGACACGTACGAGTAGGTGGTTGTTTTTTTTTTTTTTGAAAGGCAAACAAAGCGCCTGGTTTATGGTTTGATTTGAATTGATAGATAACAGTTATCTATAAGGGTTTTGGATTATTCTTCTTGGAATGAATTGTTTTAGAATGATGTTGTCTTGGTTTCGATTGCAAGTGACGCGAACATTCGGTTTTTCGGATCTCCTGACGAAAAATGAATCTTCCGGGTGAAAGTCCAAGTTTTGTGGGAAGCACCGCCGTGATTGTGGAAAGTCCCCAGTCGTCCCTCAGTCACCTGATAACCGAGTCGTCGATCCCTGGAGGATCGTTTTCTTGTACCATCTTGGAAGTCCCCAGTCACCTCTCGTCGTTCCAAGACTGGTAACCCAGTTGCCTGGTATTGGAATTCCCCAGTCACCTCTTGTCGTGTCGTGACTGGTAACTGAGTTTCCTGGTAACTGAGTCGCCGATCCCTGAGTGGATCGTTTTCTTCTACCACTTTGATGTCTGGGTTGAATTATGAGATAGGGAGTTGGAAATCGATATTGTAACCGAGAGATTAATATCCCACTGGTCACCAATTGTTTGAGGGTGAAAACGGTTTCTGCTGATTTCGGTAATGTCGCGTGAGTGGGTGAGAAACGAGTCTAAACCCTAAACAATGTACTGCAAGGGATTACTTTAGATTCGAGAGATCAATCTGTACAAATCCGGCCTAAACCAATAAATGGCCGTTCCAGACTTGCTTCGGTCACAAAGAGGAGGAGAAGGGTTGGTTTTGGGGAGGGAAGCGAAGAGAGTGTTGAGACCAGAATAGCTGGTTCTGGAAGAGTAGTTTTTTGACTTGTATCAGAAAGCGTAAGCTAACAGATGGGAAATCTAACAAATGTTTTCTGAGTGTTTTATGCTCCTGACCAAAACTTGTTTTTTGGTGGAAATAGGTAAGACCTATTTATACATGTCCAAGTGAAACGTACTCTGGTCTCGTAAGAAATGGAAAACGGATGAGTAAATGGGAGGAGGTGGTAACCGGTAACGCCTGGAATTGATGTTCCATAATGAAGGAAAGCGTTTCACAATTTATCATATATTTACTAACCGCCTCATCCTTATGACACTGTCTTTTAACGAGCGTAGTGTACGCCGCACGATGTAAACCGCCAAACCAATACCCAGTGAGGATTCCCCATTTTGTTATATGTGTTGATGTCTCGAGTGTTTTGTGGAAAACATGTAGCATGTTGCTGTTGTTTGGCAAGTTGATCTTGGGAGACTTTCCGGCTCGGTGGTGACCTTCGACGGTCGAGATTTTGCATCTTGAGAAGAAGGTTAGCCGTTGATTATTGCAACCCTTCGCTTGGTAGACAGCGGTATGAAAGCATGGCCGACATGGCTTTGATATGATTAGGCGGAACCAATCCAGGACTTTGGCATAGCGGTGCGGCTGGTATGGTTGGCATGCCTTGGCGTGGTTTAGGCGCGGCCAAAACTAGGGTTTTGGAGTTGGTCCAAAGGCTACCATGCGTTGGTTGGTGACCTTGGACGGCTAAGATTTGTGTCTCAGATGGAAGGGTGGCCATTCATTGTTGCAACCCTTTGTTTTGAAAGGCCGGCCTGGCATGGTTTAGGCGCGGCAAGGTGGCTTGCACGGCATGCCATTGGCACATGTGGCATGGTCGACATGCCTTGGTGCGGTTTAGGCGCGGCCAAAACTGGGTTTTGGCGTTGGGACCAAGGTTACCATGCGTTGGTTGGTGACCTTGGACGACTAAGATCTGCATCTCAGATGGAAGGGTGGCCATTGATTGTTGCAACCCTTCGTTTTGGTAGCCGTAAAGGAAAGGCCAACATGGCATGGTCTAGGCGCGACAAGGTGGCTGGCACGACATGCCATTGGCACATGTGGCATGGTCGGCATGCCTTGGCGCGGTTTAGGCGCGGCCAAAACTAGGGTTTTGGCGTTGGGCCAAAAGATACCATGCGTTGGTTGGTGACCTTGGACGGTTAAGATCTGCGTCTTAGATGGAAGGGTGGTCGTTGATTGTTGCAACCCTTCGTTTTAGCAGCCGTAAAGGAAATGCCGACATGGCATGGTCTAGGCGCGGCAAGGTGGCTGGCACGGCATGCGATTGGCACATGTGGCATGGTCAGCATGCCTTGGCGCGGTTTAGGCGCGACAACGTGGCTGGAACGACATTCCTTGGCGCGGTTTAGGCGCGCCAAAACTAGGGTTTTGACGTTGGGCCAAAGGTTACCATGCGTTGGTTGGTGAATTTGGACGGCTAAGATCTGCGTCTCAGATGGATGGGTGGCCAGCAATTGTTGCAAACCTTCGTTTTGGCTGCCGTAAAGGAAAGGCCGGCATGGTCTAGGCGCGGCAAGGTGGCTGGAACGGCATGCCACTGGCACATGTGGCATGGTCGGCATGCCTTGGCGCGGTTTAGGCGCGACCAAAATTAGGGTTTTGGTGTTGGGCCAACGGTTACCATGCGTTGCTTGGCGACCTTGGAGGCTAAGATCCGCATCTCAGATGGAAGGGTGGTCGTTGATCGTTTCAACCCTTCGTTTTGGCAGCCGTGAAGTAAAGGCCGGCATGGCATGGTTTACCTTTGGCACGGCGGTGCGGCTGGCATGGTTGGCATGCCTTGGCGCGGAGACATGGCTGGCATGGTTTTCCATTGGCACGGTGGTGCGGCTGGCATGGTTGGCATGCCTTGGCGCGGAGACGTGGATGGCATGGTTTTCCATTGTCACGGTGACGCGACTGGCATGGTTGGCATGCCTTGGCGCAGAGACGTGGCTGGCATGGTTTGCCATTGGTACGGTGGTGCGGCTGACATGGTTGGCATGCCTTGGCGCGGAGACGTGGCTGGCATGGTTTTCCATTGGCACGGTGGTGCAGCTGGTATGGTTGGCATGCCTTGGCACAGAGACGTGGCTGGCATGGTTTGCCATTGGCACGGCGGTGCGGCTGGCATGGTTGGCATGCCTTGGCACGTAGACGTGGCTGGCATGGGTTTCCATTGGCACGGTGATACGGCTGACATGGTTGGTATGCCTTGGCGCGGAGACGTGGCTGACATGGTTTGCCATTGGCATGGTGGTGCGGCTGGCATGATTGGCATGCCTTGGCGCGGAGACGTGGCTGGCATGGTTTTCCATTGGCGCGGTGGTGCGGTTGGCACTATTGGCATGCCTTGGAGCGGAGACATGGCTGACATGGTTTTCCATTGGCACGGTAGCATGATAATTAGGGCTTGGTATAGATGATGTCGGTCAATGCTAAGGGTTCTGCCGTGGAACATGACACATGTAGAAAAAAGGTACCCTGGTAATTCTTACGTAGGCATGCTGATTGGTTCAATAAATGCGCTAATGGTCATAGTGACGTCATGTTGGATGTGAGGTTTTACGATTTTAATCCTAAGATAAAAACCACCATCAACACCAGGGTTTATAGTATCCACCACAACTTCTATTCAATTACTGAAATGAAACATAATCTATCGTCTATTTTATCGACATCACCTATTATAAGTATTAGAATCGCAAATATCACTGGGACACCCTAAGCATGGCACATCAAAATACTAAACCCAAGCATGCACCATCAAATTGCGCGTTAGCGAGAAAATCATACGAAACTAAATACTGGTTCACAAATAATACATGACTATTCTAAGCATACCTGATAGATGCATTTATGTATTTATTTTGGTATCAATTATGTGTATTGTTAGTGCTCGATTTTGTAGTTATTTGATTATTTTATGTTTTTGTAGGTGTTTTTGGAGGGATAAACTCTTGTGGAGAAATTGGCTCGAAAAGTGGTCATGGGAGAAAATTACGAAAGGCACCCAGAAGACGTACTACAGGCACCCAGAAGTATGTTGGGAGATGCCCCATAAAAGTTATATTTACACCCCAGAAGAATTTCTAAAGGGTCCCCAACAATGGTTAAGGGAATCATATTCTTCCCTTTTTGAAAAACGAGTTTTGGCGGGAAAAATATCCAGCCACCTGCGGGATTTTCTTCATCAAATTTGGACGAGTTTTATTGAGATTTAAACGCGGATTTTGCTTGAGATGATCCTGTTAGGACTAAACAAGATGAGCAGGTCTACCAGATTCGATTAAATAGGGTTAGATTGCTAGTCACGGTAAAACAGGGAAAGAACACTATTTGCGAGTTTTACTTGATTGATTTTCGAGGATTTCTTGCATGGATTCAGATTTCTTTGGTACTGTTAAGATTAAACAGGGCTGTTACGTTTGCTTGGATCGAGTAGAATGGGCCGGAGTACCGAGTTTGAAGGAAACATGGGAGGTGAATATGTTATCAGAATATTTGAAGTACTGTGAGTATTGAGGAGATAAACCCCATCACTGGGACGACGAAGGAAGCCTTATTTCACAATTGTTTGGTAACGATATTTGATTCCTTATGACTTTTTGCACTTGTTTTAATTGTTTTATGATTTTCACTAATTAGTTATGATTTTGTTTGATGGTGTATGCTTAGACGTAAGAGCTTTTGATACACCATGCTTGTGATTTACATCTAATATTTTAGAAATCTACCTTGGCAAAGAAATAGAGTCCATAAAAGAGCTGTAATTGTTAAGAATCAATATATGCATCACTTGGTTTTGATTAATGGTGAAATCCTGAGTCCCAGTCTCTCTAATCCACCAATATTGTCACAATATCGAGGGATACTAAGACTCAGGATTCCACCAATTCTCACATTCATGTGGGTCAACTAATAATTCTAGACATTTATAACTCAAATAATAATAATATTATTGACTCTAATTCATTGCCGAAAGTAGATTTTGAAAGTAATGACTGTATATCTAAAGCATGGGACATCAAAACACTTAAGAAAGCATGACCCATCAATTAAAATCACAATCATTCAATAGAAATCATAAAATACGATTAAGAATCAATGCGATAAGTCATAAAAGAATTAATAGAATTCCCACATGCATGAAGAATGACTTCCTCCGTCGTCCCAGTGTTGGGGTTTAGCTCCTCATATCAGAAACACACTCAACAGATTAAACCATGACTCAAAAAGGTGTTTTATTGAATAAAATAATATTACAACGGATTTGCAACAGATATAAATGTTACAGAACCACTGTTATAAAGGAATAAGACTGTAGATGAACGATAGTTCTCTGGTGTAGCAGAATTGTACTGTCTGTGTGCGTCAATGTTCTTCGTACCCTTTTTCTTTAGCAGCAGTAGGGTACTTTCCTGTAACCCTGATTCCTCCGCCTCTGCAGCCTCCCTAAGCCTCCGTATCGACCCCAAACTCTCGACAGACTCTCCAAGGTCCCGATAAACCTATTTATATACCACCAGAACCTAAATATCTCGAGTATCTTGATTTTTTCTTCCTCCAAAAGTTACGGCTTTTCTTTCCTTGAATATCCTCACACGTCTCTCTGGCTCTTTCCAAACTCTCCAAAAAGGATATATAAAATCTTCAGGAGATGCGATGTCCTAATCTGCATGTAACTTCCCAAACTAATCAAACAGAAGAGACCCGCAATATTTTCTTACTCTGTTTCGTCGAGATAAGATGAAACCTCCTTCTTTTATCGAATCTAACACACCTACCCATCCTGTTTAATCCTAACAGGCTTATCTCAATCCAACCAAGCCAACAAATCCGAAGAAATCTCGCCTTAATTAAGCTCAGAAATTTTGATAATTTCTCGTTCCCATGTTTAACTTCATATCATTAATCCGGCCCAATTCCGTTGAAAAAAATACCCAAGCTAACTCAGTTTATCGTGTACAAGTCCAGCCCAATCAAACTTGGTGCTTGAATCTCGTGAAATCACGTCTATAATTAATCCAAAATAGTTCGCAGATGTGAGCTTCATTTTCCCGCCAAATTCCATTTTCAAACAAAGAAGATGGTTACCCCCAATCCAGAATAGGGGTGCGAATGGAAGATGGTTACCCCTTATCAATTGGGTGCCCCTTATCCACTGCTGGGGTCCCTTTAACAATTCTTTTGGGGTGTAAATATAACTTTTCTGGGGCATTTTCCAACATACTTATGGGTGCCTGTAGTACGTCTTATGGTGCCTTTAGTAATTTTCTCCCATGACCACTTTTCGAACCAATGTATCGACAAAAGTTTATTTCTCCAAAAACACCTATAAAACATAAAATAATCAAATAACTACAAAATCGAGCACTAACAATACACATAATTGAGACCAAAAAACACATAAATGCGTTGAAATTAGTCCTTTCTGGGAAAACACCTTGCAGAGGATCGGTCTGAGTTGAAGAGAGATAAGTTCTGGGAATCGGGCGACCAACTCAGGAATTTTTTCTTCTTCGTCTTCGAGAATTCAACGCTTACTTCAATTACTTTAGGTGATTTTTAGTTGATTTTTCTTCAATTCAATGATTACTGGTGATTATGAGGTGTGGATCGATGACTTCTAGTCCTAAATCAAATGCTCTTAATAGTACAATAAATTCAGATATGTCAAATTTTAAAAATAATGAAGATTCAAAAAAAGTTCCATCGATTGAATTACCAGATGAACTATTGGATGAAGGTTTGAATCCGTGGAAGTTTTTATTAATTGGTAGGTTAAATTTACAGAAAATTAAATTTGTTGATGCTGCTGTTATATTAAGAAGTCAATGGAAATTGGTAGGTACCTGTAAACTGATTCCGTTAGGAATAGGTTATTTCACTATCAAATTGGATAATGAAGTTGATAGGATGATGATTAAATCTGGCTTATGGGAACTAACAGATCAAGTTCTTAAAATCAGAAATTGGATATTCAATTTTCGTCCAAAATATCAAAGAACATCAAAAGCTTTGGTGTGGGGTGAGGTTACCTGGATTGGGATTGGAATTCTGGAAGGAGAAAATATTGTTTAAAATTTGTCAAGACATTGGTAATCCAGTTAAAATAGATTCTGCAACAGCAAAATGTGAAGTGGGTTATTATGCTAATGTTCTTGTAGAGGTGGATTTTGATCAACCAATTCCTAATAAAATTTGGATTAACACCAAATATGGTGGTTTCTTTCAAAACATTTTGATTCCGGACTGTCCAAATTTTGTCATTCTTGCAGAATTATTGGTCATTTAACTTCAGAATGCAAAGTGGAGAAAAACAAAGCATCTCAGCAAACTGTAAGGCAAGCTCCTTCTATTCATCAAACACCCTGTAGCAGTTCTGAGGTTGAAAAGCAAATTAATAGTAATGAAGTGGTACAACAAAGTAGTGTAAGTCTTATCAATTCAATAGTAGAAGATTCAGTTGTGGACAAAATCAGCACTCCAGTTCATCAAAATGCAAGCACTCTAGAAACAGTTTTAACAGCAGGAGGAAGATTTAACTCATTATCTTCAAGTACAATGAAAGATGAAGAAATTATTGATGAAGAAATTATTGATGAAGAAATCATAGCAGAATTGGAGCCATCACAAATGATTCAAATGGCAGACTCTGCAAATTTGGAAAACAGTGTTGTTAAGTTTGTTGATTCTGGTCCAGGGAAGGTAACTTCAGAACCAATTCCTTTTACTTCTTGGTCTTCAATAGCATCTAACTCAGCTTCTAAGCATGTTGGAAAGAATAATACCATTGCAACTTCTTCATCAAAAAATTTTATTCCAGGTATCACCGAAATTTCATTGTCATCTGGAAAAAATAAAGCAAAAGAAACATCTACTTCTGAAAAGTACATTACTGGTGTCATTACTCCACCAGATAAGCATATTACAGGAAACTTACAAAAGGTAACAAAATACAATTTTAGAAAAAATGCAGGTAAAGGGGGTCTAACCAACCTCCAACCTTCAACATGAAGATTCTTTACTGGAATTTGAGGGGCCTTAGAAGAGATAGGGCCCAGCAGAAACTAAGAACTTTAGTCAATCAATTTTCTCCTTCTTTAGTTTGGATAGCTGAGCCACATGTTCACTGTACCCCTTCTTTTTGCAATAAATTAAATCTGCCTAGAATGCAATCCGTGGCAATTCATAATACTACTTTGAATCACAAAGAAAATATCTGGTTATTTTGGAGCAAGTCAATCCCTACTCCTTCAGAAGTCTCTATTACAAGTCAGATGATAATTGTAGCAGTTGGGGATATCATGGTATCTGGTGTTCACGCTAGTGTTAACATGGTGCAAAGAAGATTCCTTTGGTCTGAAATGCAAATGATAAGTGATTTTAAAAAACTCTGGATTGTGTTACGGGATTTCAATGCAGTTCTGTCAGTTGAAGATAAAATTGGTGGTAGATCTCCTTCTAAAAGAGTAAGGTTAGATTTCAACGAATGTGTGGATCAATGCCAGTTAATTCAAGCTCCTAAAAATGGCCTTGACTTTTCTTGGTCAAACTGCCAACAAGGAAATAAAAGGATTTTATGTCATCTAGATAGAGCTTTTTTCAATTTGGAATAGTTACAAAAATTTCAAGATTGGGGTTATAAAGTTGGTCTCAGAGTTGTATCAGATCATTCACCTCTGTTTGGAGTTGTGTCAATATTCCTAAGCCAAAGAATGCTCCTTTTAGATTTCAAAAAATGTGGCTTGAACATCCAGAATTTATGAAGTTAGTATAAGATAGTTGGTCTGCTCATGTGTCAGGTGATCCAGCATTTGTGTTTATGCAAAAACTTAGAAGATTCAAAAAAATTCTGAAAGAGTGGAACTGGAGTATGTTTGGAGACTTACAAGCAAAAATTAAAGAGGCTGGGGAGAATGTAAAAGCTAAGATGATAAGGAATGATAAAAATCCTCGTGATACTGATGCATTAAATAATCTTGTTCAGGCTCAGAATGTGTATAACTCAAGAGAAACCCAATACAGTACAATGATGAGGCAAAAGTCAAGAATAAAGTGGGTAAAGGAAGGATCAACTAATACTCAGTTCTTCCATACAAATGTGAAAGTAAGACATTTAAAAAATTTAATTACAGAGCTGGAGGATGAAAATGGAAATCTTGTGTCTGATCAAGATCAAATTGCAAATATTTTGGTCAACTTCTTTGAAAAAAAATTTCAATATCAAGAAAACTTTTTGGATGAATCATTGCTTAATGAGATTCCAAAATTTATCACAGAAGATGATCAGATGATGATTGAAGCCTTACCAACTGCAGAAGAAATTCATAAAGCAATTCTTGATATAGATGAAGACAGTGCTCCTGGACCTGATGTTTTTTCAGGAATGTTTTACAGAAAATGCTGGGATATTATTAAGCAAGATTTTGTTGAAGCAATCCAATTTTGCTGGAGAAGAAGATTTATCCCTAAGGGTCTTAGTTCTAATTTTTTGGTTCGTCTACCAAAGGTGCAAGGAGCAAAAAAAGCCAGCCACTTCAGACCAATTGGCTTGAGTAATGTGAGATTTAAAGTCTTTACTAAGATAATTACTTCAAGAATGGGAAGTGTGATATCAAAACTTATTTCTCCTCAACAGGTGGCCTATGTTAAAGGAAGGAGCATTCATGAACAAATTCTTATGGCTTCTGAACTTGTGAATGAAATGAAAATAAAAAGAAGGGGTGGAAATGTGGGACTAAAATTATATATTTCCCAATCCTATGATTCAGTAAATTGGGCATTTTTGTTTCAAGTTCTTCAACAATTTGGATTCTCTTCTACATGGTGTCAGTGGCTACCAATTCTAATTGAATCTGCAAGGGTCCCTGTGTTGGTGAATGGTGGTCCAAGAGGTTTTTTCTCCATGGGCAGAGGTCTAAAGCAAGGAGATTCTTTGTCTCCAATTTTGTTCATTCTAATGGAGGAGGTGCTGAGTAGGGGCATAACCAAGTTGGTGCAAGCAGGAAAAATGCAACCAATGGTATCCAGAAAAGGTATCCACCCAACTCACTTAATGTTTGTTGATGATGTCCTAATTTTCACTAATGGATCTAAAAAAATTCTAGATAGTTTGCTTAAGCTTTTACAGCAATATCAAGATAGTTCAGGAAAAATTATTAATAGAGTCAAAAGTAAATGCTTTGCTGATGGTTTTTCACAAGAAAGAAAGTTGCAGATTACAAATTTTTTACACATGGATCTTACAAATTTTCATGACAAGTACTTAGGTGTTGTTCTTATACCTGGTAGAGTTAAAACTGCTACTTTGTGGTCAGTTGTTGAAATGATGCAAACTACATTAGTAACATGGAAGGGGAAGTTATTATAATTTCATGACATATTGGTCTTAATTAAATCAGTTCTCTCCAGCTTTCCTCTGTACTCAATGGCAGTTTATAGATGGCCTAAATCCATTATAAAAGTTTGTGAGAAAATTATGAAAAATTTATTGTGGTCAGGTGACTATGAAGTAAGAAAATATGATATCTTATCTTGGCAGAAAGTGTGCACTCCCTTGAATGAAGGAGGACTTGGTATAAGAAGGCTTGAAGTTGTGAATAAAGCATTATTAATGAAAATGATGTGGAGAATATATACTTCAAATGATGAAGGATCCAAATTCTTTGCAGAAAAATATAAAGATAAAAATAATTAGTGGAGTAGCACATGGAGATATACTTCAGTTTGGAATGGACTTAAATGGGCTTGGCAACAATTGAAGCATGACATAAGGTGGAGTATTGGTAATGGTAAACAAGTCTCTGTTTGGTTTGACATATGGATTGGTGAAAAACCCTTAATTGAAATTATTGGCTACAGTGATTATGTCAGAGACCACTTAAAGATGACAGTTCAAGATTTAATCTGCAATCAAACTTGGAATGTTCCAAATGATATAATGTGTCACTTAACTTCTCCCTTGCCAGCTATTAGTGGAGGCTCTGATAGAATTGTATGGAGTGGTGATATCAAAGGTAATTTTACTACTTCAGTTGCAGTCAACAGAATCAGACACAGAGAAACATTACTTCAATGGCCTGCAAAAATATGGAAACATTTTCTCCATCCTGGAATAGCAAGCAATGTATGGAAAATCAAACAGAATGTCTATGTGGATGATATTAAAAAGGTCATGCAAGGATACTCAATGGCTTCAAGATGCAGTGATAGACACATTTTTGTGTCTAATTTGTCCTCAATGTCCGTATTGTTGGAACTCTATTTTTGTACTAATATTGTGTTTTTATGTATTTTTAGGAAATAAACATTTTTGGAAAATTCGGCTCGAAAAGTTGATTTTGGCACCCCCGGAGGACAAGTGTTATTCGGACTCTCGCTTTTGGATAAGGGGTAACCTAATTACTAAGGGGCACCCCCAAGGCAGCTGCTATTCGCACCCCAGTTCTGGTTAGGGGGAGGACATCTTCTTCCCAAATTAAAAAACCAAAAATTGGCGGGAAAAATTGTTTTTTTGAACTGTCGTGACTAGGGTTGAGGATTTGAAGGTGTTCCAGTGAGATTCAATGGCCCAAATTAAATGGGTTTGTTCCTAGGGCCCAGATAGAGCTGGTATGGGTGTTGGATTCGGTCAAAATTGGTTAGATAACCGGTGGTAATCAAATCAGGGAAGATATTCTAAAATAGGAAAAATATTCTATTCTTGGAATTCTTGGATGGAAGAGACGTGCATGGGTTGATTCTATTGGCTGGAAACAATCCCTACAGCTCAAGGATGACGCGTGAGAAGAGATAAAACAGGGACCAATCCGTAACAAATCAGAGAATTAAAAAAAAAAAATTCGGAATATGTTCTTTAATGGCTGGATATTCTTGGAATTATTACGAGGATTTGAGTGACCTGTTGTGTATAAATAGGTCCCTAATGTCGAGAAGGAGGAGCTAGCGAAGTTTAGAGAGAATTGGGAGAGGTTTAGAGCACTACAGAGCAAGAAAATTGAAGTTGCAGAGATTCTGGTTCTGCTGCTGCTGCTGCTCGAGGAGGAAGAAGAAGAGGAAGAACAGACTACCAAAGGCAGTCGTTTACCAACAAAGACAATGACTGTCGTTCGTGGGTCATAGTTTTTCAACGACAACAGCACTTTATCTCTATCGTTGATTCTGGACGCCTTCTGTGGGTCGCAAAATCCTGTTTTATATCATTTTCTTGTCTTTCTCTTCATTTTAAAACACTTTTGAGCATCAATGAAATATTTTGAGAGGTTTTCCAACATGATGAGCGGCTAAAATACCTGGTGATTGAGGCAATGGAGGATCTATTCACTCATGTTTGATTGGTAATATTTTTATTTATAATTTCGTTAATTATTTATTTTATTTAATTTACTTGGATAAAAATATATAAAAAAGGGATAAAATGGTTTTCTTAATTATTTTTGAATCAGTTTGATGTTTTATGCTTAGAATATATTCTTTGATAAATCATGCTTAAGGATTACAACTTAATATTTGGACACCTTTTAAATTAAAAAGTGATTTAATAAGAAAAAGAGCTTAATAATAATTTCTGAAATATTATTTATAACCAATCAACTTGAAGTAATAGTGAATCCTGAGCCTTAATCTTTCTAAAATCTTGACATTACTATTAATTTCCTTCATTTATTTATTTGTTTAAATCTTAAAAAAAAAAAAGTTACCTTCACAAGTTCGAAAAGAACCCAGTTTTCACCACTATCTACAACAACATTTGAAAATACATCATGCAGCATCTGCAAAGAATCTCAAGATAGCGTGGAACATTTTCTGTGGTTCTGCAAATTTAGCACCAATATCTGGCAATGGCTAGGTAATGTGTTTAACTTCAAACAGCCTAAGTCTTTTGATGATGTTTTCAATCTTGCCAAGCATAAAAGTTCTATAGTTTAAGAAATATGGCTAACTGCAGCTTCCACCACAATTAGAGAACTTTGGTTTCAAAAAAACAGGGCATTTTTTGATAACATTCTACCTAATGAAAATCGTTTCAAAAGTAGAATCTTCAATTTGGTTTATGAAGGAAGCTACAGGATGAAGGGTACAAAGTGGAATCAAAATTATGATTCAAACATTCTGTCATTTTTCAATATAAGGAACAAAAGCACCAAATTCAATTCTATTATAGAATGTAGATGGAATGCTCCAGCTGAAGGATATATTATGTTCTACTGTAATGGTGTAGCTTTTGGTAATCCAGGCAATGCAGGGTTTGGAATTATTGTCAGAGATCATTTATGTCAAGTGCTGGGAGCTAATTCTGGTGGTGTTGGTATTGCTACTAAATACATTGCAGATGTGCTGGCTGTAACTTGGTCTCTGGAATGGGCAGTGAGAATGTCATGTAATAATCATCATCTTCTTAGATTCTAAGTCAGTGGTGGAAGATTTTACAAGAGGAAATGTTCCTTGGTTTATTCATGCAAGATGGGAGAAGGCCTATCAACATATCACTGAAGTCAAGAACATTCATTGCTACAAAGAAATTATTTTTTCTGCAAATGCTATGGCTAAGGAAGGTGTATCTCTAAATTTGGGGGAGGTGATTCAATATGATGGAAGGCCTACTTCTTTAATTCAAATAGAGATGCCTGACAGGAAATATTATACATTTGGTTAGCTTCCTTGCTAGGTTGTTGCTTGTTTAGTTTCTGTCCTTTTGTTATGGATTTGAGCACCAATTCTATCTTATATTAAACTTTTGTTTTTCTCATTAATAAAAATTGTGACTTAGCAAAAAAAAAAACACATAAATGCGTCTATCAAATACCCCCAAACTTATTATTTGCTAGTCCTCGAGCAAATCAAATATAGAAAAATAAAATCCTAACTCATTGTCGCAGGCATCGCGATTGCCCTTAGCATGTGCAGCAATCCTTTAAACCCCTAGGTGTCCCTAGTGGACGAGTTATAGTCTCGGAGGGTTTACAAGTGATATACCCACAAAACCTTTTATCCAGATCCTAGCTATCTACGCAGAATCTTGGAAGGCACTAAAGAATCTCCTTGGTTGGTATACTCTCATTGAATACATGAGGAAGTACCCTGATGTGAAATTACAGTTGTTGTACACGAGTTTGTACGCAAGCATACTAAAATTCATATATAAGTGACAGAGCTCTACTCAGATAGTCGCACTATGAACATCAATATCCGGAGTCAACAAATCACATGAATAGATTAAGAAGATGGATATAGAGAAAAATGTCGATGGTTTTGATGTTGACTAAGGTGAACGGTGTTTCCCATATCTGTCTGAAGCCCACTGCCAGGATGAATCTATCCTGATGGACTGAGATACTGGTCTGACTAATATCAACTCAGCTGGCATATACAAGGGAACCAGTGGTCGATAATCCTAATCCTAGATCAACTCAGCTGGCATATACAAGGGAACCAATGGTCGATTTATTGAACATTAACATTTTATTTATTTATTTTGAAATAACAACATGATTAGATCTTGCGGATCCAAGAGCATGCTTCTTGTGAGCAGCTTACATGGTAATTCCCGTGGATCCTGCGTTCAATGCTTGTTTAGGCGACGGAGACAGGGAGAACACACACATATTTCTATCCAAGTGTTAATATTTATTCTGATTGGTCTGATTGGTACGGTCTGAATATATATATATATATATATATATATTTCTTTTTAGTAACTCAATCACTCTATCTCATCCCAGCGGTGGTAAAAACTCGATGCATGTGCCCCACCAAATCACTTAGAGAAACATATTTTGAAAATAAAATAAAAACAGAAGGTGAAAAAGACTCAACGAGATATGGTGAAACTACCATGTTATCTCTAACACCTGAGCTCTGTGCTTTTATGAATAGACTCTATTTAGATATTTCCATCTACTCAGATTGGCCCTCAACCCCTACAATCAAGATGCTTCCATCCACTTAGATTGGTTAGTGGCATCCTTAATAGGCATAAATTTCTAGGCTTTGGAGTAATATTGCAACTAAAAAGTTCCTCCCATACCCCAAAACCTAAATCTAACATTGTCCTCAATGTTCGAAAGATAAAATTAAAAGCATGAATAAGGAGAAACCGTTACTATTCAAAGCAAAAGAGTTAAGGAAATATATTATCGTGTTGCATGAGCATGGGTTACCTCCCAAGAAGTGCTAAGTTTAACGTCTTCAGCCAGACTAAGAAAGGATTAGTCACCTCATTGAATCATAAAGTAATAGCCTAAATATTTGTGGGTCATCAAAACCAAATAAAGCTATCACAAGTAAAAGGAATCTGCAACCTGCCAATAAAATAAACAAATAAAGCACACCCTTGTCTAGTTTCATGTTTAAGACAACTAAATCTAGTTGTGGTTCGGGTTCAGGCTCTATGAAAGGGTCTAGATAAAATATTTTCATAGGTTGTATTTCCTCAAATGTAGGATCCAAAGATTTAGGTTCTAGAGTCTGTAAAAACTTAATTTAGAATTTAGAAGCACATAATAATAACCTGAATAATTGGGGATCCTTAAAGTCAATCAGGTTTGACTCACACAGTTGACCATAATGACGCCGACGCAGACCTGTGCTTAGGTAGAATTTTTTTTTTTAGGTTTATTATTATTATTATTTTTTAGAATTGTTTGTTCCTTTTTACGTTTCTTTTTGTCTTTATTTTGCAGGTTCAAAGTGAAAACTAAGTACTTGGAGAGGAAAAAGCTTAAAGCGAAAATAGAAGAAAAGAGGATAATTTTAGGATTTAATTTTTAATTCTTTTTGAGTGTGTGAAGAAAACTGTAATTTTTTTTTATTTTTTTTTCTTTTTGAACTTTAAATTGGACTGGACATTTGGACTTTAATTTTTAAACCCTACGGAAGGGTACCCTTAAATACAAACTGTGTGCAGGGAAGGACGGTGATTACAATATCACCTCGGCCCCTCGGGTTCGCACACGGCATAGGATTCGTGGCCCGAGTCGACGACAACGGTTCATCCCCCGTCTGGTACGGGAGGTAAGTCCAATCGAAACACTCGCGAATCCCCTGCAAGCGAGTTATTGTACTCCTTAAGGTGCTAATTGTTTGAGGACGAACCGGACTGTCTTTATTTTCCTAGTAAAGGGCAAGGCCTGGCCTAAACAAGATAAGGGTTCGGATTTCATCACCGCTCCCTTCTTGCCCGCTTTAGGAGAACAAAACCTAACGCGAACCCAAGCTTTAAAATCTGATTAGAAAGAGACCTATAGAGTATCAAGCTTGTTAGGAAAATTTTTCGAAGGATATTGGTTATTATTTTAGCATACTTCGAAGTTCATGACGGTTTCTGTGAGTTGAATGCGTGACTGCGCCGCCTTGTACTGCGGTGAGGCCTTGGGTATCAAAGATCCACTAAGCTTCCCTCGCCTCGATTCAACTTACTTTGACTCGGATTGATTCCAGAGGGGTTTGCTTAAATTGTAACGAATTCCCTTTCGAGATATATAAGCTAGTCTAGAAACAATCTAAGTGAGCCATCATGCTTGTTGTTTGCTAGAAATCTCTAGGTTTGCTGTGGTAAAGTCGAGTCAGCCTGCTGTGTGATTGCTAGAACCTTCCTGTTAGGATTTTTATTTCTTTTTGATTTTTTTTTTAGTGTATGCCCGATTTTGTTAATAGGGCTTGGAAAAGAGATACTCTAGGTCGATTGATTAGCGAAAAACCTAGTAGTTCTTCTGATATAAGCAGGGAGCTCGAAGATTGTTCATTTGAGAGCCCTGTTTTTGGAAACTTCAGTTTTAAGAATCTGTCTCTTCGTGAGGAAAGTACCCCTAGTACTTCTGTTGTGCCAGCGATGGCAACTTTGAAAGATTACATGTTCCCAACTAGGTCCAACCGAGCTTCGTGCATTAAATTGCCAGCCACTACGGCTAATTTCGATATAAAACCTAGTATTCTTCAGATGATCCCTATATTCTTAGGAAAATATGATGAGAACCCTTATTTCCATATTAGGGACTTTGAGAAAATTTGTGGGACAATTAGAATAAAAGACCTTACTGATGAAGTCTTGAAACTTAAGATGTTTCCCTTTTCCTTGAGAGATAAAGCCAAGACCTGGCTGAACAACCTACCATCTGAATCCATAGAAACATGGCAGGAACTTATCGCTTCCTTCTATATGAAGTTCTACCCTAAGCATAAAACTGCAGCTGTTAGGCAGAACATTAGTACTAGTGTGCAACAAGAGGGAGTGTCTCTTTATAGGTTTTTAGAGAGATTCAATGATCTCCTATCCCAGTGTCCTCACCATGGATTTGATAAGATGAAACTTGTAGAGATTATTTATAATGGTTTAGACTATTCGACCAAAGCCATGGTCGAGTCTATGTGCGCTGGTGAGTTCACTAGTAAAAATGTTGATGATGCTTTTACCTTCTTAGGAGCTATCGCTGAGAAATCCCAACAGTGGGAGTCTTGTGTGGAACCCCCTAAAAGACTCTTAGTCAATATAAGTAGCACCAATATGGTAGATACAAGTTTTGCGTCAGATGCCAAGTTTGCTGCTTTATCTAGAAGGTTAGAAGCGTTGGAAATGGGTCAACCTAAAAATAAGTCCCTTGTTGAACCTAATAGAGCCTCTCAAATCTCTAGTTGTGGAATAGATCCCTATAACTCATTTTGGGAAGGTCAGGTTAGTGAAGAGCAAGCTCATGTTGTCTATAACAATGCTAGGTTTGAGAACCGTCAGAAGTTTGACCCCTACTCAGAAACCTACAATCCTGGTTGGAGAAACCATCCTAATTTCTCTTGGTCTAAGGGCCAGAATCAAGGCCAGTCTAGTAATTCTCAGCCTCCCCCAGGTTTTGGTTATACTAAGAACCCTTCAGGACAGACCCAGAACCCATCTGAGAATAGAATAACTAGCTTAGAGGAAACCCTTAGTATATTAAGGAAGAGCCAGGAAATGCTATCACAAATCCAGGAAATGTTAGTAAAAAGCCAGGGTAATTTTCAAGAGGAAACCAAACAGAATTTTAAGAATAGTGCCCAGTCTTTTGCTAAATTAGAACTTCAAGTCGGCCAAATAGCTAAGTATATTAATGAGAGAGAGGAAGGAAGGTTCCCTAGTCATACTGATCCTAACCCTAGAGGAGAGAAATCGTACAGTCATGTTAACTCTGTTACGACCCTTAGGAGTGGAAGGAAAGTTGATAATAAGGTCGACATACCTGAAAGTGAACATGCTGTAGTTCACCCGTCTGAACCAGAGAATGAAAAGAATGATAGAGTCTCTAAAGAGACCAATGAGGGTCATGTTGAGTCTAATTTTGTTCCCAGAGCCCCATTCCCACAACTGCTATTTCCGAATAAGAGGGAGTCCAACTTTAATGATATATTGGAGGTTTTTAAGAAGGTTAATATCAACCTTCCATTATTAGATGCAATTAGGCAGATTCCCTCTTATGCCAAGTTCCTTAAGGACTTGTGTACGCGAAAGCGTAAGCTCAGTGTCCAGAAGAAAGCCTTCATAGCTAGTCACGTGAGTTCTATTATTCAGAATACCACTACTCCTAAGTATAAAGACCCAGGGTCCCCTACCATTGCTTGTACAATAGGTAAGTACCGTGTTGAGAAAGCATTGCTTGACTTAGGAGACAGTGTGAACTTACTGCCATACCATGTGTACCTTAAGCTAGGACTTGGTGAGATGAAACCTACCCAGATGACACTTCAGTTAGCTGATAGGTCCGTTAAAATTCCTCGTGGTGTGATCGAGGATGTTCTCATAGAGGTCGAAAAGTTTATATATCCGGTGGATTTTGTTATCCTAGATACCCAACCTGTCCCTGACCCAGAGAACCAAATACCAGTGATTTTAGGTCGCCCGTTTTTAGCTACATCCAATGCGATCATTAACTGTCGAAATGGTATTATGAATTTGTATTTTGGTAATATGACTATTGAGCTGAACATTTTTAATATTATTAAGCTACCCTCTGAACTAGATGACTCGAATATAGAAGAGGTGAACATGATAGGAACATTAGTCGAGGAGTCATTACCAAACACTTTGTTAGAAGATCCATTAGAGAAATGCCTAGCTCACTTTGGGATTGATTTTGATGATGATAATGTGATTAATGAGGTGAATGCTTTGTTAGATTCAACCCCTTTGTTAGATACTAGTAATGGATGGAAACCTAAGTTCGAACCACTACCAGTTTCTAAGTCTACCCTAGTTCCTTCTTTAGAAGAGCCTCCTAAGTTGGACCTAAAACCATTGCCAGATACCCTGAAGTATGTGTTTTTAGGACCGTATGAGACTTTACCTGTGATTGTTTCTTCCGACTTGGATAGAGATCAGGAAAGTAGGCTAGTAACCGTCCTTCAAAACAACAAGGAAGCTTTAGGGTGGACCATAGCAGACATTAAGGGTATAAGTCCTACTATTTGTATGCATCAGATCTATTTAGAAGAAGACACCAAACCTTCTAGGGAGATGCAACGTCGACTAAACCCCAATATGAAAGAAGTAGTTGAACTGAGGTTCTTAAGCTACTAGATGCAGCATTATCTACCCTATCTCAGACAGTAAGTGGGTTAGCCCCGTTCAGGTTGTTCCCAAGAAATCTGGTATTACTGTAGTCCAGAATGATAACAATGAGTTAATCCCGACCCGAGTGACCACGGGTTGGGTGTTTGTATTGACTATAGGAAATTGAACAAGGTCACTAGGAAGGACCACTTTCCCTTCCCTTCATCGACCAGATAGAGAGATTAGATGGACATAGTCACTACTGCTTTTTAGATGGCTACTCTGGATATAATCATATCGTTATTGCCCCAAGAAGAGGAGAAAACCACTTTTACCTGTGCCTTTGGTACCTTTGTATAGACGCATGCCTTTCGGGCTATGTAATGCCCCTGCGACTTTTCAGCGTTGCATGATGAGCATATTTTCTGACATGGTAGAACGGTTCTTAGAGGTCTTTATGGATGATTTTTCAGTGTTTGGTTCGTCTTTCGATGAGTGCTTGCATCATTTGTCATTAGTTTTGACTAGGTGTAAGGAAAAGAATTTAGCTTAATTGGGAGAAATGTCACTTTATGGTTCGTTCAGGAATTGTTCTAGGGCATTGTATCTTCAAAGGGTATAGAGGTAGATAGAGCCAAAGTTGACCTTATTAAAACTTTACCGGTCCCAAAAACGTAAGAGATATTAGGTCATTCTTAGGGCATGCTGGTTTTATCGTCGTTTCATTAAGGATTTTAGCTTGATGTCTAGACCTCTTTGCAATTTGCTTGCAAAAGATGTTAAGTTTGTCTTTGATGATGCTTGTTTAGAGGCTTTGAGAAGCTTAAGTCAGTACTCACTAGCCCCCATAGTCCAGGCACCCAACTGGAACCTACCCTTTGAGATCATGTGTGATGCTTCAGATTATGCTATTGGTGTGTTAGGTCAGCGAGAAAATAAGTTACTTCATGTGATTTACTATGCTCAAAACTCTGAATGATGCCCAGTTGAACTATACCACTACCGAGAAGGAACTATTAGCCATTGTGTTTGCCTTAGACAAGTTTAGACCCTATCTCTTAGGTTCTAAGATCATCATATACTGATCATGCTGCTTTAAAATATCTTTTGTCTAAGAAGGATACTAAACCTAGATTGATTAGGTGGATTCTGTGTTGCAAGAGTTTTCTCCAGACATTAGAGACAAAAAGGGTGCCGAAAATGTTGTAGCAGATCACTTGTCTAGGCTAGTTGTTAGTTCCCCAGATGATTCCCTTCCTATAAGGGATAGCTTTCTGATGAACAATTGTTCTTTGTTACCCAATTACCTTGGTATGCAATATATATGAACTATCTTGTTACTGGTCGAATGCCCCAACATGGGGTAAACAAGATCGTTCTAGATTTTAGCTGAGGTTAAGCACTTCTTTTGGGATGATCCTTATTTGTTTAAGTATTGTACAGACCAGATTATTAGGAGATGTATACCTGAGAGTGAACAGTCCTATTATTTCCTTTTGTCATGATCATGCTTGTGGGGGTCACTTTAGTGCTAAGAAAACTGCTGCTAAGATTGTAGTGTGGATTCTATGGCCTTGTTGTTTAAAGACTCCTCACAGTTACTGCGTTACTTGTGAACGATGCCAGAAATTAGGAACCATTTCCCGTAGGAACATGATGCCCTTGAACCCTATTTTGTTGAGGTCTTTGATGTGTGGGGTATTGACTTTATGGGTCCGTTTCCTAATTCTTTTGGTAACCTATACATCCTTGTCGCCGTAGACTATGTCTCCAAGTGGATTGAGGCGGTTGCGTGTAAAACCAATGACCATAGGGTTGTGATTGAGTTCTTGAAAAATAATATACTTACACGTTTTGGTACACCGCGAGCTATAATTAGTGATGGAGGGTCGCACTTTTGTAATGGGCCTTTTAGGCTTCTGATGAAGAAATATGGTATTACACATAAGGTAGCTACCCCGTATCATCCACAGACTAGTGGTCAGGTAGAGGTTTCCAATAGGGAGATAAAACGTATATTAGAGAAAACAGTTAATCCTAATCGGAAAGACTGGTCGTCTAGGCTTACTGATGCCTTATGGGCTTACCGTACTGCGTTTAAGACCCCCATTGGAATGTCGCCTTATCGGCTTGTTTATGGAAGGCATGTCACTTACCTGTTGAGTTAGAACATAGAGCTTATTGGGCTGTTAAGCAGCTAAATTTTTCACTTGACGAGGCAGGAGCCCATAGGAAACTCCAGCTCAATGAGTTGGACGAGATTCGTATAGATGCTTACGATAGTGCGAAGGAGTATAAGAACAAAATGAAACTTGTGCATGATAGAAACATTTTACGGAAGTCATTTTCTCCAGGTCAAAAAGTTCTTCTGTATGATACCCGCTTGCATCTTTTCCCTGGGAAGTTACGTTCTCGGTGGACGGGTCCTTTTATTGTTCGCACTGTTTTTCCTCATGGAGCTGTTGAGATCGAGACACGGATGGTAGTAGTTCTTCGAAGGTTAACGGTCAGAGATTGAAACCCTTTTTAGAGCCCTTTCCTACAGGTGATGTTGAGGAGGTCCCTCTGGAGGACCCTGTTTACCCTTGATTGACCATCGAGGCAGTTGTATGTTGTTTATATTAGTTTTTGATTTTCTTCACCCAGGTACTATCTTTCCAACTTCTCCTCGTGTTATTTTACTTTTGGTACTGCTCTTTAATTAGAAACATTGAGGACAATGTTAGATTTAAGTTTGGGGGTGGGGAAGAAACTTTTTGTTAGCTTTTAGTTGCAATAAATAAACTCCAGAGCCTAGAAATTTATGCGTATTCAGGATGGCACTAACTAATCTAAGTGGATGGAAGCATCTTGGTTGTAGGAGTTGAGGAACCAATCTGAATAGATGGAAACATCTAAAGAGTCTATTCATAAAAGCACAGAGCTCAGGTGTTAGAAATAACATGATAGTTTCACCATATCTCGTTGAGTCCTTTTCACTTCTATTTTTTTTATTTTGTTTTTAAACTATGTACTCTAAGTGATAGGTGGGGCTCACGATTCAAGTTGTTACCAATGCTAGGGTGAATTAGAGTGATTGAGATATAAAAAAAAAAAAAAAAATTGAGACCAGACCATTTGACCAAAAGGAATAAATTCAATAAAGTCGACCACTGGTACCCTTGTATATGCCAGTTGTGTTGACCTAGAGTTAGGTTATCGACCACTGGTTCCCTTGTATATGCCAGTGTGTTGATATTAGTCAGACTAGTATCTCAATCCATTAGGATAGGTTCATTTTGGCGGAGGCCTTCAGACAGATATGGGAAACGCCGTTCACTTAGTAAACATCAAAACCATCTATGTTTTTCTATATCCATCTCTTAATCTTTCCATGTGATTAGTTTGACTCCGAATATGATGTCCATAGTGCAACTATCTGAGTAGAGCTCTGTCACTTATATATGAACTTTAGTATGCTTGAGTGCAAACTCGTGTACATCAATTGGAATTTCGCATCAGGGTACTTCCTCTTGTAGTCAATAAGTATGCCAACCAAGGAGATTCTTTAGTGCCTTCCAAGGTTCGTTGTAGATAGCTAGGGTCTAGAGTATAAAGGTTTTGTGGGTACACCTCTGATAAACCCTCCGGAGACAACACTCCGCCACTAGGGCCACCTAGTGGTTTAACGGCTTGCTGCACGTGCTAAGTGTAGTCTTTTTACTTTCTAGATTAGATTTGCTCGAGGACTAGCAAATAATAAGTTTGGGGTAGATACATTTTTGTGTCTAATTTGTCCTCAATGTCCGTATTGTTGGAACTCTATTTTTGTACTAATATTGTGTTTTTTATGTATTTTTAGGAAATAAACATTTTTGGAAAATTCAGCTCGAAAAGTTGATTTTGGCACCCCCGGATGACAAGTGTTATTCGGACTCTCGCTTTTGGATAAGGGGTAACCTAATTACTAAGGGGCACCCCCAGGTCAGCTGCTATTCGCACCCCAGTTCTGGTTAGGGGGAGGACATCTTCTTCCCAAATTAAAAAACCAAAAATTGGCGGGAAAAATTGTTTTTTTGAACTGTCGTGACTAGGGTTGAGGATTTGAAGGTGTTCCAGTGAGATTCAATGGCCCAAATTAAATGACTTTATTCCTAGGGCCTAGATAGAGCTGGTATGGGTGTTGGATTCGGTCAAAATTGGTTAGATAACCGGTGGTAATCAAATCAGGGAATATATTCTAAAATAGGAAAAATATTCTATTCTTGGAATTCTTGGATGGAAGAGACGTGCATGGGTTGATTCTATTGGCTGGAAACAATCCCTACAGCTCCATGATGACGCGTGAGAAGAGATAAAACAGGGAACAATCCGTAACAAATCAGAGAATTAAAGAAAAAATATTTCAGAATATTTTCTTTAATGGCTGGATATTCTTGGAATTATTACGAGGATTTGAGTGACCTGTTGTGTATAAATAGGTCCCTAATGTCGATAAGGAGGAGCTAGCGAAGTTTAGAGAGAATTGGGAGAGGTTTAGAGCACTACAGAGCAAGAAAATTGAAGTTGCAGAGATTCTGGTTCTGCTGCTGCTGCTGATCGAGGAGGAAGAAGAAGAGGAAGAACAGACTACCAAAGGCAGTCGTTTACCAACAAAGACAATGAATGTCGTTCGTGGGTCATAGTTTTTCAACGACAACAACACTTTATCTCTATCGTTGATTCTGGACGCCTTCTGTGGGTCGCAAAATCCTGTTTTATATCATTTTCTTGTCTTTCTCTTCATTTTAAAACACTTTTGAGCATCAATGAAATATTTTGAGAGGTTTTCCAACATGATGAGCGGCTAAAATACCTGGTGATTGAGGCAATGGAGGATCTATTCACTCATGTTTGATTGGTAATATTTTTATTTATAATTTCGTTAATTATTTATTTTATTTAGTTCACTTGGATAAAAATATAAAAAAAAGGGATAAAATGGTTTTCTTAATTATTTGTGAATCAGTTTGATGTTTTATGCTTAGAATATATTCTTTGATAAATCATGCTTAAGGATTACAACTTAATATTTGGACACCTTTTAAATTAAAAAGTGATTTAATAAGAAAAAGAGATTAATAATAATTTCTGAAATATTATTTATAACCAATCAACTTGAAGTAATAGTGAATCCTGAGCCTTAATCTTTCTAAAATCTTGACATTACTATTAATTTCCTTCATTTATTTATTTGTTTAAATCTTAAAAAAAAAAGAGTTACCTTCACAAGTTCGAAAAGAACCCAGTTTTCACCACTATCTACAACAACATTTGAAAATACATCATGCAGCATCTGCAAAGAATCTCAAGATAGCGTGGAACATCTTCTGTGGTTCTGCAAATTTAGCACCAATATCTGGCAATGGCTAGGTAATGTGTTTAACTTCAAACAGCCTAAGTCTTTTGATGATGTTTTCAATCTTGCCAAGCATAAAAGTTCTATAGTTTAAGAAATATGGCTAACTGCAGCTTGCACCACAATTAGAGAACTTTGGTTTCAAAAAAACAGGGAATTTTTTGATAACATTCTACCTAATGAAAATCGTTTCAAAAGTAGAATCTTGAATTTGGTTTATGAAGGAAGCTACAGGATGAAAGGTACAAAGTGGAATCAAAATTATGATTCAAACATTCTATCATTTTTCAATATAAGGAACAAAAGCACCAAATTCAATTCTATTATAGAATGTAGATGGAATGCTCCAGCTGAAGGATATATTATGTTCTACTGTAATGGTGTAGCTTTTGGTAATCCAGGCAATGCAGGGTTTGGAATTATTCTCAGAGATCATTTATGTCAAGTGATGGGAGCTAATTCTGGTGGTGTTGGTATTGCTACTAAATACATTGCAGATGTGCTGGCTGTAACTTGGTCTTTGGAATGGGCAGTGAGAATGTCATGTAATAATCATCATCTGCTCAGATTCTAAATCAGTGGTGGAAGATTTTACAAGAGGAAATGTTCCTTGGTTTATTCATGCAAGATGGGAGAAGGCCTGTCAACATATCACTGAAGTCAAGAACATTCATTGCTACAAATAAATTATTTTTTCTGCAAATGCTATGGATAAGGAAGGTGTATCTCTAAATTTGGGGGAGGTGATTCAATATGATGGAAGGCCTACTTCTTTAATTCAAATAGAGATGCCTGACAGGAAATATTATACATTTGGTTAGCTTCCTTGCTAGGTTGTTGCTTGTTTAGTTTCTGTCCTTTTGTTCTGGATTTGAGCACCAGTTCTCTCTTGTATTAAACTTTTGTTTTTATCATTAATAAAAATTGTGACTTAGCAAAAAAAAAAACACACATAAATGCGTCTATCAAATACCCCCAAACTTATTATTTGCTAGTCCTCGAGCAAATCAAATCTAGAAAAATAAAATCCTAACTCATTGTCGCAGGCATCGCGATTGCACTTAGCATGTGCAACAATCCTTTAAACCCCTAGGTGTCCCTAGTGGCCGAGTTATAGTCTCAGAGGGTTTACAAGTGATATACCCACAAAACCTTTTATCCAGATCCTAGCTATTTACGCAGAACCTTGGAAGGCACTAAAGAATCTCCTTGGTTGGCATACTCTCATTGACTACATGAGGAAGTACCCTGATGTGAAATTACAGTTGTTGTACACGAGTTTGTACTCAAGCATACTAAAATTCATATATAAGTGACAGAGCTCTACTCAGATAGTCGCACTATGGACATCAATATCCGGAGTCAACAAATCACATGAATAGATTAAGAAGATGGATATAGAGAAAAATGTCGATGGTTTTGATGTTGACTAAGGTGAACGGTGTTTCCCATATCTGTCTGAAGCCCACTGCCAGGATGAACCTATCCTAATGGACTGAGATACTGGTCTGACTAATATCAACTCAGCTGGCATATACAAGGAAACCAGTGGTCGGTTTATTGAACATTAACATTTTATTTATTTATTTTGAAGTAACAACATGATTAGATCTTGCGGATCCAAGAACATGCTTCTTGTGAGCAGCTTACATGGTAATTCCCGTGGATCCTGCGTTCCATGCTTGTTTAGGCGACGGAGACAGGGAGAACACACACATATTGCTATCCAAGTGTTAATATTTATTCTGATTGGTCTGATTGGTCCGGTATGAATATATATATATATATATTTCTTTTTATTAACTCAATCACTCTATCTCATCCCAGCGGTGGTAAAAACTCGATGCATGTGCCCCACCAAATCACTTAGAGAAACATATTTTGAAAATAAAATAAAAACAGAAGCTGAAAAGGACTCAACGAGATATGGTGAAACTACCATGTTATCTCTAACACCTGAGCTCTGTGCTTTTATGAATAGACTCTATTTAGATATTTCCATCTACTCAGATTGTCCCTCAACCCCTACAATCAAGATGCTTCCATCTACTTAGATTGGTTAGTGGCATCCTTAATAGGCATAAATTTCTAGGCTTTGGAGTAATATTGCAACTAAAAAGTTCCTCCCATACCCCAAAACCTAAATCTAACATTGTCCTCAATGTTCGAAAGATAAAATTAAAAGCATGAATAAGGAGAAACCGTTACCATTCAAAGCAAAAGAGTTAAGGAAATATATTATCGTGTTGCATGAGCATGGGTTACCTCCCAAGAAGTGCTAAGTTTAACGTCTTCAGCCAGACTAAGAAAGGATTAGTCACCTCATTGAATCATAAAGTAATAGCCTAAATATTTGTGGGTCATCAAAACCAAATAAAGCTATCACAAGTAAAAGGAATCTGCAACCTGCCAATAAAATAAACAAATAAAGCACACCCTTGTCTAGTTTCCTGTTTAAGACAACTAAATCTAGTTGTGGTTCGGGTTCAGGCTCTATGAAAGGGTCTAGATAAAATATTTTCATAGGTTGTATTTCCTCAAATGTAGGATCCAAAGATTTAGGTTCTAGAGTCTGTAAAAACTTAATTAAGGATTTAGAAGCACATAATAATAACCTGAATAATTGGGGATCCTTAAAGTCAATCAGGTTTGACTCACACAGTTGACCACAATGAGAGTGGTGGTCATTCTTAAGCAAATGTCTCGATTCTAATCTCCTAAAGTATTTAGGATTAGTCTCAAAACTTAGTAACTGACACATTTGAGGTTCATACGTTCCCACATATGAAAAAAAATATTTGGTGGGAAATCAAAATCAATCTGGGTATCATAGCCTGGGTAAACCACATCAACCAGAGGATGGGTTTCTAACAACTGAACTTCCTTATGGACATCACTAGGTTCAGGAAAACGTATACGAAGATATTCTTTTAAAATGGTTGAGGTACATATGTCAAGTCCCAAGTGAGGGATCTCTGTAAGAGCTAAAGGTGAGACACAAGGAGAATCATAATCACCCCTAAACTTAGAGTTTTGGGTGTCTCTAGATAGACTAGCTACAATTTCCTTAATTTCTAGATCATCAGAATCCTGAAAATGGTCAATTGCTTCATGCATATTATACTCAGGTGATGCATACTCACTCATATTTAAAAACTCTACTAGTTCATCTTCTTCGTCTAAGACTATTGTTTTTAAGTCATTAGACTTTAAAATAATATTCTCAGAATAATCTCGTTTCTCTAAATCATTATCGGCTTCGTAACTAGGAAATTCTACATCGTCTAAAATGGGGGTATATCTAGTCAAATCCTCGTCCTTTTGAATAGGTGAATAATTATTAAAATTATTTGGATTTGAACCAACAACATTATCATTATAAAGCTCAATTGGAGTAACAAATTCCTGAACATTATGCCTACATATTTCAGATTCTTCATCAACACTATCCTCGTCATAATCATCATTATAATAACATGAAAATGGTTGAACCTCGTCTAAACAAGTAGTGTTACCAATTGTATCCTCGTCATCTTGATTATGCAAATAACCATCCTCATTTTCAAGGGTACTATTGGAAACACTGTATTGAAAATTAAGATTATTTCGAGCAAGTCTTTTGTTCGTCTCAGGCATCAGCTTGAAGGATTCCTCTATATAAAGTTTTCTTTCTTCAATAACTAAGTTATTCATCTCAGCTATTTTGACTCCTCTAATTTCCTGAGGAACTCTTCTAAAGGAGGAACGGGAATGGAAGGATCATAAAAAGGACTACTTTTCAATAGTTTGATTGCATCCTCCAAAGATGGGGAACTAGTACTATAATATTCCTGGTTTTCTTACTCGTATGACCGGTCCGTGTGTGGATAGTAATTAGGATCACCATGGTATAAGCCATAACCTTCAAAGGTTGATGTTCCCAACCACTATTCACACTATGGTCAAAGTAGTAATGTCCATTTCGAAACTCAGACGGATATTCATTGCACTGGCTATTGTAATACCAGTTAGACATTCTTTTGTGCACGTGCAAATGCAAGGTTGATTAAAATAGGTAAGCTCAGGTAACCTTTAACAAAATATACTTACAGTCAAAGACTGGTCAAAGGTATATGGCTAAGACTTGTGGTGTTTCAGATGATAACGCCCAAAGGGTTCACCGTACTAAACCACGAGTTTTCCTAATAATCGATGTCTGACGATGCAATTTGTGTCTGCACGTGTTGTATCACAAAAGAAAACCCGCTGACAGGTGATTCGTGGGTGCATATTAATAAGCACGTAAATGCTACATTTTATACCCATATTTATAATAGTTAGGACTCGATATTTTGGCTAACAACATAATTTCAGTGGTTTTGTAGAAAGTACAAATGATTTTGATCATCAGAAGAATAAACTGTTAAATAAAAAACTAAATGGCATTTGCGACAAAAAATTCACCAATTATGATTGGCCCGGTTTTCTATATCAGCAACCACCAAAGGTCCTCGCTGCGCCTAATGGAGATGAAGATTAATGGATGTGGGCTGTCAGAAAATGGAACAAATGCATGTGTCTCTTCATTTTGCTAAACACGTCAGGTCCACAAGAGAAATAAGAATGATGTGGCACGATTTACTCCACACAATTCTGGATGAATTATAAAGAAAGGCATCATCTGCGTCTTTGTAAACATTTTCTTATCAAAGAATTCTCCAAGCAACTGCAGTTACCATCGTTTCTGGTAGTGGCTGGTACGGGTGTTCTTGGCGTGGATTTTGATCTCTCAAGTTGATTAGTGGTGCTGGTTTGCTTTGGTATGTACTTCCATGGCTGTAACAATGGGCTCAGTTCGTTGGTCGTGGTTGATCAGTTGCATCGAATGAAATGGAGTTGCAGGTCGCTGAATTTGTTTTTGCCAACAACAACAGATTCAGTTAGAGGCTGTGATGGGTACTACCCAATCTTGGCATGGGTTAATACTGCTCAATCAGTTTTGGGACTATGAAGACAAAACTGAGGGTACTATACAGCTTGGTCGTAAATTACGGTGATTAAGAAGATAGCAGCAAGAGCTGGCGATGGCTAATGGTGGTAGAATCAGTGGAGTCTTGAGTGGATATTGGTAAATGGTGTTGGTGGAGAGAAGTGCTGCTGCTATTACTTAACTCAACGAATGTGTGTGTGATTGAATGCAGATGAGGAACGAATCGCAGGGATAGGTCTTTATCCAATTTCCATGGTCGTGAACGAGAAGCTGATACACAAGACCGAAGAGCTACTGGCAGAAATGGGTTCTTACCCTATTTTGGTCTCGATTGAGAAGATGGCAGCAAAGCGACATTTGGGGTTATTTTAATGATGAGAACATATAGAGAGACGGATTCTTGAATTGAAATTATCCCGGAGTAATGAATGACAGGAGTCAGTGGAGTTTATTGATAGCTGTTCTTGAGAATATCTCGGCTGCATATGAACTGAAGTCGTGAAGAACTGTGGTGGCTGGAGATGGTATGGAGTTTCGGTTTAGCTCAGTAATGATGGGTTTGGCTGGCGGTGGTATTATATGATGTCTCGATGGCTGCAGTTTGCTGTGGCCTGAATTTGGCAAGGAGCTGAAGTTGAACGGTGAGAAGATGGATCTGTGCTTGGTGATGGTTCGACAACAACTATTGCAGTCAGTGCCGACAACTCATGGCTGTCAATAATGGATCGTCGACAGGAATGAAGTGATTGTTTGGTTGCGATGGAAAATTGGTGTTGGTTGTGATGGCCGTGTGTACGAGATGGAGATGTCGAGGACTGATTAAAGCTATCATGAATGAGTGATATGGCTGGATTCAGAAAGGAGTGGCCGAGATTGAGATGGTTGCATCCGAAGTTAGCTAGACGAAATGGAGTCTGGGGTCATACTTGGCTTGCTAAAGATGTTAACTGAATTGGGTTGATTTGAGTGGAGCCATCTCTGCCGGTGGAAGGTGATGTTGTTGATGCAGTTAGAAAGGAAAGTAACGTGTAACGTTGAGGAATGATTCGAAATTATGGAGAGATATAATTGCATTCAGATATAAGGAAACTCAAAGATTTAGTCTTCCCTATGACAGAGAGATATAATTGCATGCACAAATGCACGTGAAAGAGAAGTGAAGGTGTTGACATCCAAGATCCAGGGAAAGGAAACTTCCATGTATACTTTCATTTTCTTTCCTTTGCGATGGTGGGCTTACCAAGCTAGCAAGTAATTATATATATTTTCTAAAGAAGGAAACATGTGGAGTGGGTGAGCATATGAAAGGGAATTCGAGCAGTAGCCAAGGGGGACGGCCAGAGGCGCGGCTACACAGCCGAACATGGTTTGGAGTTCTTCATTGGGTTTCTCGATTAGCTTGTCGTTTTGATTTCAATTTATTTGTGGCTTTTGAGAAAGTCATGACGAGCTAGATTCATGTTAGGGTAAAAGGATGAAGTTGTAGGTTGATTTATTTTGTGTTCTTGAATAAGGTTTCCACAAA
Source organism: Papaver somniferum (assembly GCF_003573695.1). Classification (NCBI taxonomy): domain Eukaryota; kingdom Viridiplantae; phylum Streptophyta; class Magnoliopsida; order Ranunculales; family Papaveraceae; genus Papaver; species Papaver somniferum. The sequence continues at coordinate 95,941,702 of NC_039359.1, forward strand.
TTGAACTTAATGATAATGTTTGTGATTCTCTTTCAATGTTTTACCTTCTAGCTACATTTTTCATGTTATATGCCATGTATAGTCCATAGTTAGATTAGTAAAAGGACTCGTTGAACCTTGGCAATAATTAATTATTGAATCTCATTTGACTATTTATGCCATGTATATCTAGTACTTAAGAATTCTACTTTAAGGTGAGAGCAAACTACCGTTTTGATAATTCTTGTCAATGATTCTTAATGAAATATCTTCCGTGTACTACTAGCTTGGTTTGTTATCTTACATGAGTTAATTCGAGATCCTTATAATTGAATACAAATAAATTGCCTACAACGGATTCCCGGAACCTTAACACCTTCACATCTTTGGTTACATATTATTATTTTGCTTTCATTATTCCATAAACATTCTAAAACATAAAATTTGATTGGTTATTCTTGATATTAGTTAGTAGAAGTATTTTCACACTCCTCGTGGGAACGACATGTACTTGCCATTGTTCTACTAGTTAGACACTGTGCACTTGCAGTATTTTTATTGTAGGTTTCCCAAACCTATCAAGTTTTTGGCGCCGCTGCCGGGGAGTGGTTGCAAAATACTTTCTGATTGATATCTTTTTGTACATAATTTTATTTTGTTTCTCTTTTAGATTTCTTTTGGTTCTTTTTACGCATTTTATTTGATTTTTTTTAGGTACCTTAGCCTGAAGTGTTGTGGGCCAAAAGAAAGTATGCACTCGCAAGACTTTTGCGAGAGCCACTCGGAAGATCCATTAGAGGTTTTCTTGGCTCATTTTGGGTATGATTTTGATGATGATAGTGTTATTTGTGAAGTCAATGCCTTGTTAGACTCCATACCGCTCTTAGACACTAATAAATGGAGGCCCAAACTAGAACCTCTAGTTATGCCCGAGTCTCGACTAGTTTCATCATTCGAGAAAGCTACGACCTTGACCCTTAAGCCATTGTCTAATTTTTCTCATCTTGATGATATTAATAATGAAACTGTTATAGATGATAGTGGTTCTACGAGTCGTAATATTATTTCTTCACTGAGCCCTTGTTCAACGAGTAAATTTGAACCAATATGTGTCGAGCAAATTATTTCCTCGGACTTAGAACCTGATTTAGGGAGTCCAACAATTGTCCAATTCTTTAAGCAATCATTACTAATTATCTGCGAATCTGATTTACTTCGCATTACCACGTACGGTTTGGCAAGTTCGAACTATGTTTTGAATAAGATTGAATTCAGTTTTTGCTCTCTGAGTATTAATCATTCTTGCTACAGGTTCATGTTTTCGACTGACCAAATTAGTTGGGTTGATTTTCAACTTTTTAGGCTCTATATATATGACTGGCAGCTTACTTTGGTGCATCAGCACCCTGTTTGAGAATCTTGGCTGGCACAAGTAGGGAAACAAATACCTTTTGCTTCATGGGAGTCAACCCATCAGATTTGTTCCCTTCTCTCTATCTTTTATTTTTATTTGTTTATTTTTTGCATTTTATAATTTCCTACCTTAATTTCTACGTTGGATGACTCAATTACATTGAGGACAATGTAATGTTTAAGTGTGGGGGAGTCGCACTTTCGTTAGTTAAATTTTTTTTTTGCATAATATGACCAGCTGTAGAGCGGGTCTTAAAGAAATGCACATTATGACCAGCTGTTGAGTGGGTCTAAATGTAAAAATTAGTTATTATTATGATCAGCTGTTGAGCGGGTCTTTTTTTTATGATTTTCTATAATGTTATGATCAACTGTTGAGCGGGTCTTAAAAAAAAGGAAAAAAAAAAAGATGATCAGTTGTTGCGCGGGTCTTGAGGTTTTGCTAATGATCAGCTGTTGAGCGGGTCTATTTTTTGTTTTGCTCGAGGACTAGCAAAATATAAGTGTGGGGGTATTGATAAGCACGTAAATGCTACATTTTATACCCATATTTATAGTAGTTAGGACTCGATATTTTGGATAACAACATAATTTTAGTGCTTTTGTAGAAAGTACAAATGATTTTGATCATCAGAAGAATAAACTGTTAAATAAAAAACTAAATGGCATTTGCGACAAAATTCACCAATTATGGTTGGCATGGTGTTTCTACATATCAGCAACCACCGAAGGTCCTCACTGCGCCTAATGGAGATGAAGATTAATGGATGTGGGCTGTCATAAAATGGAACAAATGCATGCGTCTCTTCATTTTGCTAAACAAGTCAGGTCCACAAGAGAAATAAGAATGATGTGGCACGATTTAATCCACACAATTTTGGATGAATTATAAAGAAATGCATCATCTGCCTCTTTGTAAACATTTTCTTATCAAAGAATTCTCCAAGCAACTGCAGTTACAATCGTTTCTGGTGGTGGTTGGTGCGGGTGTTCTTGGCGTGGATTTTGATCTCTCAAATTGATTAGTGGTGATGGTTTTCTTTGGTATGTACTAATGGTGCCCTTATCTTTAGAGTGTCTGTACATATAATCTCTGCCATCAATCTCTGTGGCAACTACACTTGTATAGTGTAGTTTAGTGTTTCTTTATAAATGCTATGTTCAGACATCTCCTGTAATAACAATTAGACAGATATTCATACTTAATGAAATATCTTTTTCTTCACCTGTCATTATGGTACCAAGAGCAGGTTAAGCTTTTAAGGTTTTTTGATCCTTCAATGGTGATTTTTTCATCTTCAACAAAATTCTGTGTTCTTTTTCTCTTGCAACACTGATTCACAGATACTCTCTTGGGTGAAGATTATTTTTCTTTGGTATTTTTTGTTTCTTCACTTCCTGCAAATTTTGTTTTTCAGATCTATTTTTCCTTTTCTTTCAAATTTGATTCCTCTATCAAGATTTCCTCAAATTCTTGATCAAATTTGTACATCATACTAGCTTCTATCTTCATTCACTTTCGTTGTTTGTTCAAATCCTGTCTTCGGTTTTTCAATTTTATCTCAAATCTTGATTTCTTTCAATGGATCAAAGACCTACAGTTCAAATTTCCACACTTCCGCTCAATACTATTGCTCATATAATCCCTTTGAAACTCAAGGATGATAATTTCATCACCTGGAAAGCTTTAATGTTACCACTTTTCAAGAAATTCCAGGTTGAAAAGTTTATTGATGGTTCTTTTCCATGTCCTGATCAAGGAACCAAAAGAGCTCAACTCACTGAATATCAAGATTGGATTGCTGAAGATACAACTCTTCTTCTTTGGATTCAATCAACAATTTCTGATTCAACTATTGGTTATGTTGCTGGTGCTGCTACTTCTAGAGGATTGTGGCTCAGCATTCAAGAAAGATTTGCTCATACTTCTGCAACTCATGTGATTCATATTCGTACCAAGCTTCAATCTCTCAAAATGAGTAGTTCTGTATCAAAATATCTAATGGAGATTAAAAGCTTTCAAGATCAACTTGCAGCTGCAGGATCTCAAATTTCAGATACTGAAATGGTGGTAATTATTTTATCTGGCTTGCCTCTAGAGTATTATTCTTTTGGTACTTCCATTAGAATTCGTAATCCGCCAGTATCAAGCAAGGAACTGTTCAATCTACTCATGATGAAGAAATTGTTGTAACCAATACCAAAACTGATTCTGAAGCCAAAGCTTTTGCGGCTCAACATTATCAGCAGTTCAAACCTAAATCTAGTTACAGTCCTAGACCTTCATACTCAAACTCAGTTTTTCATAGAGGTGGATCAAGAGGTCGAGGTGGTCGACATCCAAATCCTAATTTCTTCTCAAGACCTTCCTATGGAAGATGCAATACTTCTGAAATTGAACCTTGTCAAATCTGCAAAGGCAAGAATCATGATGCTACTGAATGTCACCAAAGGATCAATTTCTCCTATCAAGGCAAACCTCCACCAGAAAATCTTCAGGCAATGTTAGCAGCTGCAGATATTTTTGATGATTCTCCCTGGTATGCAGATAGTGGAGCTAACAATCACATCACCTCTAATGATGCTAATCTGACTACTTCTTCTCCTTATGAAGGTGCTGAGATGATTTCAACAGCTAGTGGCCAAGGTATGCACATCTCTCACATTGGCCACTCATTAAAACATGTGAATGATCATTCCTTTACTCTCAATAACATTTTAGTTGTGCCAAAAGCCTCTCAAAACCTTTTTTCAGTTCACAAATTTACAACAGACAACCACTGCTCTTTAACTTTTGATTCTTTTGGTTTTTATGTGAAGGACTTGACCTCTCAGAGGATCCTTTTGCAAGGGCCACATAAAAATGGTCTTTACCCTATTCAATTCAATTCACCCACTGCTCCTGCTGCATACTCCAGTTCTCTCATCACCAGTGATATTCTACACAAAAGACTTGGACATACATCCTTTCAAACCTTGCAAAGACTGTGTCATCAATTACAACTACCAAAAGTCTCTAGCACACCTTTATTTTGTAATGACCGTAAACTTGGAAGAATGCACAAACTTCCTTTTAGTCTTTCTAATACTGTTGCTGCTCAACCTTTAGAGCTTCTTCATATGGACTTATGGGTTCCCTGTCATGTCAGCTCTCTTTCAGGCTCATACTACTATGCTAATGTTGTAGATGAGTACTCCAAGTATTGTTGGATCTTCCCACTAGTTAATAAATCTGATTTCAGACAAGTCTTCATTAATTTTGTCACTCAAATTGAAAACTTCTTTTCTTTGTCTGTTAAATGCATTAGAACTGATAATGGTGGTGAATTTACTGGTAATCTTCTTAAAGCTTATCTTACTCAAAAAGGAATACTTCATGATTTTTCCTGTCCCAAAACACCTGAGCAAAATGGGGTTGCTGAGGTAAAACACAAACATATTTTGGACATTGGTAGAACTCTTTTGATTCAATTTGGTCTCCCTGCCATGTTTTGGGTAGAGGCTTTTCAAACTGCAAATTATCTAATCAATAGATTACCAGCAAAGGCTCTAAACTTTGTATCTCCTTTTGAATTTCTCTTTCATAAGTCTCCTAATTATGATTTTTTGAAAGTCTTTGGTTGCTCCTGCTTTCCATGGCTGAAACCATATACATCAAATAAGTTACAACCTAGAAGTAAGCACTGTGTCTTTCTAGGATATAGTCTTTATCACAAAGGTTATAGATGTTATGACTTCACCACTGGCAGAGTATATATCTCTAGACATGTTTTATTCAATGAATCCAGTTTTCCTTTCAAGACTTTTTCATCTCATACTATTTCTGCAACTGTTCCATCCATCATCCCTACTTGTGATGCTTCTACTGCTCCTTCAATCTCTGAGTCAGTTCCTCCTCCAATACTCACCACCTCCACTCCCACTACTACAACTAAAGTCATTCCTCAAAATGATCATTCCATGATTACTAGGGCTAAGAGAGGTGTGTTTAAACCAAAAACTATGCTTGCCACTAAACATTTATTGCCTGCAGCTTACTTAAGTGATACAACATCTCCAGTTCCAACATGCTTCTCTCAAGAAATAAAGAATCCAAAATGGAAGGTAGCACTTTTTCAGGAACATGAAGCTTTACTTAATGCTGGTACTTGGTCTTATGTGCCTTATTCACCTGAGCAAAATGTAGTTGGCTGCAAATGGGTCTTCAGGATCAAATATAATGCAGATGGTTCACTGGACAAATATAAAGCAAGACTAGTGGCAAAGGGGTTTCATCAACAACCAGGACTTGACTTCACAGAAACATTTAGTCCTGTTGCCAAACCAACAACTGTGAGGATTGTTCTTTCTCTTGCAGTTCAATTCAACTGGACAATTACTCAACTTGATGTAAGTAATGCCTTTCTCCATGGGGATCTGCAAGAAAAGGTATTTATGGCTCAACCACCTGGATTTATTAATCCCCAATACCCAAATCATGTCTGCCTACTTCATAAATCCATCTATGGACTCAAGCAAGCACCCATAGCATGGAATGCTAAACTTGCTCAAGCTCTTATTTCTCTTAGCTTTGTTACCTCATATGCTGATACTTCATTGTTCATTCACAAAGTTGGATCATTTATTACAATTATCCTAGTTTATGTGGATGATATCTTACTCTCTGGCAATGATTCAAATCATATGCATAATATTGTCACAAAACTGCAAGCTAGTTTTCCCATCAAGGATCTAGGCAACATACATTATTTCTTGGGTTTAGAAGTCAAGAGAGATAACTATGCTCTGCATCTTTCTCAATCCAAGTATGCACTTGACCTACTGAAGAAAACCAATATGACTGGTGCCAAAGCATGTTCTTCTCCTGCCTCAGCAACAGTCAAACTAAGCAAGTCAGATGGTTCCTTCCTTCCTGATCCTTCAGAATACATGTTAATTGTTGGAGCTCTTCAGTATTTGACATGGACCAGACCTGATACATGTTATGCTGTTAATCAGGTCTGCCAATTCATGCAGAATCCTACCACTACTCATTTTGAAGCTCTCAAAAGAATTCTCAGATATATAAAAGGCACAATTGAGTATGGTATCAAATTCACAAAAGGTTCTTCTTTTTTACTGGGTTTTTCAGATGCTGACTGGGAAGGCAATATTGATGACAGAAAGTCCACTGGTGGTTACTGCATTTTTCTGGGTTCCAATCCTATCTCCTGGTCCTCTAGAAAGCAAAGTACAGTTGCCAGATCTAGCACTGAAGCAGAATATAGAACTCTAGCTCATAGTGCTGCTGAACTTGTTTGGGTCTGCTTTATCCTCAATGATCTTCATTTCCCACTACCTGCTGTTCCCAGATTAGGTTGTGACAACATCAGCTCAATCTCTTTAGCTTCCAATCCTATTCAGCACAGTAAAATGAAGCATGTTGCTCTGAACTTTCACTTTGTCAGAGAACTGGTACAATCTAAAGCCTTGGATGTCTTTTATGTTCCTACTGTTGAACAGGTGGCTGATATCTTCACCAAAGCCTTACATGGTCCCAGATTTGGCTATCTCAGTGAGAAACTGCAAGTTCATACTTATTCACTTCAGTTTGTGTGTGGTGGGGGGGGGGGGGGGGGTAATGGTGCCCTTATCTTTAGAGTGTCTGTACATATAATCTCTGCCATCAATCTCTGTGGCAACTACACGTGTATAGTGTAGTTTAGTGTTTCTTTATAAATGCTATGTTCAGACATCTCCTGTAATAACAATTACACATATATTCATACTTAATGAAATATCTTTTTCTTCACCTGTCATTATGTACTTCCATGGCTGTAACAATGGGTTCAGTTCGTTGGTCGTGGTTGATCAGTTGCATCGAATGAAATGGAGTTGCAGGTCGCTGAATTTGTTATTGCCAACAACAACAGATTCAGTTAGAAGCTGTGATGGGTACTACCCAATCTTGGCATGGGTTAATACTGCTCAATCAGTTTTGGGACCAAGAAGACAAAACTGAGGGTACTACACAGCTTGGTCGTAAATGGCAGTGATTAAGAAGGTAGCAGCAAGAGCTGGCGATGGCTGATGGTGGTAGAATCAGTGGAGTCTTGAGTGGATATTGGTAAATGGTGTTGGTGGAGAGAAGTGATGCTGCTGTTACTTAACTCAACGAATGTGCGTGTGATTGAATGCAGATGAGGAACGAATCGTAGGGATAGGTCTTTATCCAATTGCCATGGTCGTGAACGAGAAGCTGATACACAAGACCGAAAAGCTGCTGGCAGAAATGGGTCCTTACGCTATTTTGGTCTCGATTGAGAAGATGGCAGCAAAGGGGTTATCTTGGTGACGAGAACATATAGAGAGACGAATTCTTGAACTGAAATTATCCCGGAGTAATGAATGACATGAGTCAGTGGAGTTTATTGATAGCTGTTCTTGAGAATATCTCGGCTGCATATGAACTGAAGTCGTGAAGAACAGTGGTGGCTGGAGATGGAATGAAGTTTCGGTTTAGCTCAGTAATGATGGGTTTGGCTGGCGGTGGTATTATATGATGTCTCGATGGCTGCAGTTTGCTGTGGCCTGAATTTGGCAAGGAGCTGAAGTTGAACGGTGAGAAGATGGAGCTGTGCTTGGTGATGGTTCGACACCAACTATTGCAGTCAGTGCCGACAACTCATGGCTGTTAATAATGGATCGTCGACGGGAATGAAGTGATTGTTTGGTTGCGATGGAAAATTGGTGTTGGTTGTGATGGCCGTGTGTACGAGATGGAGATGTCGAGGACTGATTAAAGCTATCATGAATGAGTGATATGGCTGGATTCAGAAAGGAGTGGCCGAGATTGAGATGGTTGCATCCGAAGTTAGCTAGACGAAATGGAGTCTGGGGTCATACTTGGCTTGCTAAAGATGTTAACTGAATTGGGTTGATTTGAGTGGAGCCATCTCTGCCGGTGGAAGGTGATGTTGTTGATGCAGTTAGAAAGGAAAGTAACGTGTAACGTTGAGGAATGATTCGAAATTATGGAGAGATATAATTGCATGCAGATATAAGGAAACTCAAAGATTTAGTCTTCCTTATGACAGAGAGATATAATTGCATGCACAAATGCACGTGAAAGAGAAGTGAAGGTGTCGACATCCAATATCCAGGGAAAAGAAACTTCCATGTATACTTTCATCTTTCCTTTGCGGTGGTGGGCTTACCAAGCTAGCAAGTAATTATATATATTTTCTAAAGAAGGAAACATGTGGAGTGGGTGAGCATATGAAAGGGAATTCGAGCAGTAGCCAAGGGGGACGGCCAGAGGCGCGGCTACACAGCCGAACATGGTTTGGAGTTCTTCATTGGGTTTCTCGATTAGCTTGTCGTTTTGATTTCAATTTATTTGTGGCTTTTGAGAAAGCCATGACGAGCTAGATGCTAGATTCATGTTAGGGTGAAAGGATGAAGTTGTAGGTTGATTTATTTTGCGTTCTTGAATAAGGTTTCTACAAATTGAACTTAATGATAATGTTTGTGATTCTCTTTCAATGTTTTACCTTCTAACTACATTTTTCATGTTATATGTCATGTATAGTCCATAGTTAGATTAGTAGAAGGACTCGTTGAACCTTTGCAATAATTGATTATGAATCTCATTTGACTATTTATGCCTTGTATATCTAGTACTTAAGAATTCTACTTTAAGGTGAGAGCAAACTACCGTTTTGATAATTCTTGTTAATGATTCTTAATGAAATATCTTCCGTGTATTACTAGCTTGGTTTGTTATTTTACATGAGTTAATTCGAGATCCTTATGATTGAATACAAATAAACTGCCTACAACGGATTCCCGGAACCTTAACACCTTCACATCTTTGGTTACGTATTATTATTTTGCTTTAATTATTCCATAAACATTCTAAAACATTGAATTTGATTGGTTATTCTTGATATTAGTTAGTAGAAGTATTTTCACACTCCTCGTGGGAACGACCTGTACTTGCCATTGTTCTACTAGTTAGACACTGTGCACTTGCAGTATTTTTATTGTAGGTTTCCCAAACCTATCAGATATAGTCTTACCTCCCGTACCAAACGGGTGATGAACCGTTGAAGTAGACTCAGGCCACCGACTCGTATGTCAGTGTATGAACCCGAGGGGCCGAGATAGTATCGTAACTGTCGTCCTTCCCTGCAAACAGTTTATATTTAATTTCAACCCTTCCTTAGGGTTTAAAAGTAATTATGTCCAAAAATTCAAAAAAAAATAAGGTCCAAAAAGTGTCTAAAAATAAAAAGAAAAGTTACAAAAAATACAAAAAAACCTAATACAAACATCTAAAAATAAAATAAAAATAAAATCTTCTTCACTCCTTTTGGACTCCTCTTTTCTTTCCTTCTTTAGCTTTGCTTTCCTTTTATAGCACTTTTTCCTTTCTCTTTATCCTAGCTCCAAATCTGAAAAGAATCAAAAAATACCAAAGACGTAAAAAAGAACAAAAAATAAAATAAACCTAAAACAAATCTAAATACAAGTCCCCGGCAACGGTGCCAAAAATTGATGTAGTTTTAAAGTGGTAAATAAATTTGTAGTTCACTCGGACTTGATGAGATTCGATTATTTATCGTATGTTCTATCGACATCACCTATTATAAGTATTAGAATCGCAAATATCACTGGGACACCCTAAGCATGGCACATCAAAAAGACTAAGCCCAAGCATGCACCATCAAATTGCGCGTTAGCGAGAAAATCATACGAAACTAAATACAGGTTCACAAATAATGCCTGACTATTCTAAGCATACCCCATCAAAGGATTTAACCCAAGCATGAAATATCAGACAGTGAGACAAATATTTGTGATCCTAACAATTATGCATAAAGGTTTACAAAACCGGTGAAACAACAACTCATATCATCATTAAATCAATATATAAAATCATGGAGTTAATTTATCCAAATCATAATAGTCTTTTGCTAAATATTATTCAAATCAAAATACACTAAAATTCCACGTTGTTTCAACATAAACCCTAATTGCAAAGCATCTAACAAGACATGGCTTTCTCAGAAGCCATAAACAAATTAAGGAGAATCAAATCAATAGCTAGCTAATTAAAATGGAATCGAAGAACGCCAAACTGCAAACCCTTTTCTTTTTCCCTGTACGGCTCTGTAGCAGCAGCTCCATGGTCGTCTTCTTTCCTCCTGTTCTCGGTTCTGCAGCAGGCCTTCCTTCACCGGTAGTAATAACTCAGCTAGCTAGCAAGTAGCTCCGTCTCCACTTGATCAAATAACACAAAATACAAGCCATCTCTCCGACCCTTCTAAATCTCGGGTACAACAATACCATTCTCCTTGCGATCAATTTCTCGATTCTCTGACCATCTCGCTACAGCATCACTTCCTTTCTCACCGGTAGTAACTCGAATCGACCATCCAACACACAAACACATTGTACATATTATCGATGAACCACCAGGTAGGATTTGAGAAAGAGAAAGAATGACTTGCGTCATAAACCAATAAACCACAAATGCAAATATGGTTATGATATGGGCACGTCCCACTTATTGTTTAGTCTCACTAGTGGGCTTCACCTACTTAACAGACAAAGACAGTTCTCTGGCCATGAGAATTATTTAAGGATGGGAATCATGGGACTCAATGAATAGTCACTGATGCTTGCTTGGAGTCTATTCTCACTGCCTGAGGTGCAGTGAGTCGGAAATAATGCGCAATCTTCCCATTTAGCCATTTATCATTGCGGATGATAGAATTTGCTCGTACTTTCTACAAAAGCATTAAAATGGTATCATTAGTGTGAATATCCAGTCCTAACTAATATAAATATGGGTATAAAAAGTAGCACTTACGTGCTTATCACTTGTGATCGGTCACACCTTGAATTCCAACGTTACTTGTTACTTATTCCAACTGGCTATATGTCATATACTATGACCGGTTATACCTCAAGTCTCAAAAAAGTTAAGATAGGTTCTACCATAGTCATCTTCCGTTGGTCATTCAAAATATATTCAATGAATAACAAGGCCAATCATGATTTCCCTTTTATGAAAACAAGGTCATGCATCTACTTCCTTAAACTAATGTAAAGATACATAGTTTTCTAGGATGAAATCATACCTATATAATGCACACATGATCAAATAACTATATACAATAGATTATGTCAATGTCGTAATTGCGAAGTTCCAAAAGATAAGCGTTTATACTTTGTAATATGTTTCCTTGATACTTTGATCATACAATTATGACTAGGTCTCATCACTAGAGTATTATATACAATATATACAGCTTCGCATGTTATGTTTTCAATATTACATGACTTGAAAGATACGTTAGGAATGGAAAAAAGATCAAGTCAATATTATTAACCTCAAGTGGAAGACTGATGTTGTCATTGTAGTCGTTACTTCTTCTCATTCTTTAGGTCTTCGGAGCAATACTTGTACGTCTCAACATTCCTAGACTTTCTAGTTTAACCTAAACGAAGTTGACTCTAGTATTTAATAAAGCGACTCTAGATGAGTTTTGATACTAAAATACGACAACCAAACTTGACATACAAACACTTGGTGGGTTCAACCGAGCTATGCTCTAACACCTCTAATAGCATATTAGGGTTTCACAAACTTGGTAATAACGCATCCGTGACTTATAGGGGTAGAATAATCCATGTTATGGTCTTAGCCATAACTTGCTAAGGTCCTACAAAGTCGCAACTCATGTGCCATGATCTTGGCCTCGGCGGGACAAGCTCCCACGAGTTATAATGGCTATGTCACGGGCTTAGACGTGGCTGATTAAGGGCCCATGGAGCGATAACTCACTTGGTCAAGGTACAAGACGCCGTGTGAAGTCGTCAAGGGAGATGGCGTTAGCTGGCATAGGAGGATTTGGGAGTAACATATGAGCTACGGACTTGGCCAAGATCTGGCCAAATTATATGTGCGTGGCAGGCTAGGCCTTAGCTGGCCAAGATAAGATTCAATGTAGCAAGCCATGCTACGGACTTGGCTAGGGTTTGGACGAGCTACCTTGATCATGGCAGTTCTATGGATCTGGCCAATTTAGGGTTTATAGCTTGGTCATAGTTTATAGGCCTGACAGTGGCTATGCCACCATTTTGGCCATAACTTGCAAAGTTATAGTTGGCTATGCTTGGACGATTTCTTTGAGATGATTCCAACCATGCTATTAGTCTATTATTATCTTAACTTGAGCGTTATGAGCCGCGACAGTTGTATTATGGACTTAGTTATATCTAGTTAAGGTATCATGAGATATGCAGTATACCTTATGGTCTTGGTTATGCCTAACCAATGTGTCGTAATCCTTATGCCATCAATCATGATTTGATCATCATATTGGCTATAATCTATGGTTTGAGTCTATGAAAATGCGTCAGGCCTATATTTGAAGTTTAATGTTATTATAGTATAAATTTGAATATGAAAGTGCCGCTATGGTATGTTCAAGGAACTCGGACGTATGAGTTTTACGACTTGAGAAGATACTCGATATGACTATATACTAAATATAATACTTTAAGTAGCATGTGAATTCAGGAATAGTGTTAAATTCTATTCTGAATACAAATAGTTCACTCCATACGACATAAAGATGTATATATTGGCGTACATGAAATAACAAGGTTTCTGCTGGGGAAATCCCTGAAATTTGGCGTACATACAACTTTTAGAATAGTTATAGGAGTACTGAGTCCATTAATTGAATATGCTTTATTGATTCTCTTGCAGAATACGAATTATTTAATACATATTCTTTAATCCTGGTGTCGGGTCAGGTATCTTCATTATATTTCTACAACTAGGGCAAGGCCAATTTACCAAGAATCCCCTTGTCAAAAACTCACTGCCAACAGAAACAAACTAGACACATGTTTTATTAAGAGGCGTAAATAAGAGCTCTTATGAAAATGGTACCACTAGTTTTAATGTAGTATTCATACAAATCAAAAGGTTTTTATTGAGTTCTCAGACACGCCGAGAATTTATATGATTTTCGGATTATAAGATTATAATCCCATAAGATTATAAGATTATAATCCCATAAGATTATAAATACCTTGAAATTACAACTTTCGCAGCCAAAAGCACTCAATAATATATATATATATAAAAAAACTGAGACTACTTTAAATTTAAAAGAAAAGATTTCCAAAATACGCTAAGACATATAGAACAAATTCTCGTGAGAATTCTCGAGAGATGATCGGATAGTAGCCCTCATAATAACATACTATCATTGGGATAAGTAATGTGTAAAATGAGATCCAATCATCTATTTCAGTCGAGATTTTTCATGCGATTTTTTCTCGGTAAGGCTAACAGTTTCGGTGGAAGACCCGAATGGTAATTCTTTCGGAACAAATTTTTCGAAAAGGTAATTCTTTGGAAAACCGGAATGGGTAATTCTTCGGAGAAAAAAAAAAGAGGCTCTCGTTAATGTTTATTTGAGTCGTCTGGATGTGAGTCGTCTAGATCCAAGTCATTTGGATTTGAATGAAATCACCTGACTTGAGTCAGATCTGACTCAGTATGTTTGTTTTGAGTCTGATCTGACTCAACTGACTCAAAAATATGTGAGTTTGTGGTTTGGTTCCATGAATCAGGGTATTTTGTTACCTAACTTAAACGGGTCCGAATCAGGGGTTAGATCTGAGTCAAACCTGACTCAAAATAGAAAACAAACGATCTAACTGCTGACTCGGCGCGATTCAGTAGTTGATTCAGACCCAGAAACAGAGTCAGCTGCAAACAAACAAGGTAAGCCTAAGGCTAGCATTTTGGAAATGGTAATTCTTTGGGGAAATCGAAATGGTAATTCTTTGGAAAAAAAAGAGAGGTCAGACTGAGTTTGACCGATTTGTACTTTGTGTTTTGCTCTCACTACAAGAGCTTGATTAACACCCCAAGTCAGGGTGGGACTTGGGTTGGTTGGGCGGGTTAGAAGGCTTGGCCGAGGCAGACCCGAGTTAAGGATCCTTGCCCAGATTACCCATCGAACCCGTGGAACCCATGGAGATACTGTCCAAGTCCGCCCAAGCTATGTTCCTCGGGTTGGCCCAAGTTTGGTTGCAAATACGAGTTTGTTAATATGATAATATTTTTTTTTAATAATAATAAGATTCAGTTGCTCATTTATCTCAAATTTCCAAATAACTGAAGATTATTTACAATAATATGATTTTTTTTATATTGAATGATAATGAGATAAATATAATTTATATTTTCATTATTTGATTTAAAGATAATATCTAAAGTTACTCTAAATAGATAATAATGTCAATTATAAAATAGTTTTATATAGCTATATCATAGTTTTTCGGGTTGGTTGGGTTAGAAATATTTGCGCCCATGCTTGCCCAAATTTAATTCGGGTTTATAAAATTTATGCCCAAACTTGCCCAAAATTTCGAAGTGAAAACTACAGGGAGACCCATTCTCCCAGATTTTTCCACTGTCAAACCCACGGACAGAAAAGTTTAGGCGCGCACCCATTTTCCCGTCAAAAATTCGTAACAGACCCATAATTTATGAAATTCTGCTTCTCAGTTTTTAAAAGGCCAAACTACCATTTTCTTCGAGCGACGAACAGAGAGAAGCGAGAAGAAAACAATGGTGAACTCCGATTCTTCGTTTTTAACATTTGGATTTTTCCCTTTGTCAAATCTTTTGCCAAATCCTTTTATGAATAATCTTCTCAATAAAACTAGGGTTTCTGTTTCAAATCTGCGGTTTAAATCTGGGGATTTTGGGTTTCTGTTGTCTTTGATTATTCGAGAAGTAAAAAGAAATTAAAATTGAAGTTGAAAAGGGTAAGAAGTGTGTTGCAGTATTTCGATATCAACTGAATTGTAAATTTTCATACCTTATTTGTCTCCATGTTTTTGATCTCAATCGGAAATTTATGATTAGATTTGAATTAAAGATGTTATGCATAATGTCTTATGCATAACATCAGTTTTGTTTAGATGCATAAGACATTATGCATTATTTTATTTTAGCTGCATAATGTCTTATGCATTACTTTTTCACTTTTCTGTTATGCATCAGTTTTGTTTAGATGCATAAGACATTATGCATTATTCTGTTTTAGCTCCATAATGTCTTATGCATTACTTTTTCACTTTTCTGGTTATGCATCAGTTTTTTTAGATGCATAATACATTATGCATTATTTTTGTTTTAGCTGCATAATGTCTTATGCATTACTTTTTTTCACTTTTCTGGTTATGCATCAGTTTTTTTTATAATGCATAATGTCTTATGCATTACTTTTCTCACTTTTCTGGTTATGCATCAGTTTGTTTAGATGCATAAGACATTATACATTATTTTGTTTTAGCTGCATATTGTCTTATGCATTACTTTTTTCACTTTTCTGATTTATGGATTTTTATGCACGTGCATAATGTCTTCTGCATCATTTTGTTTAGTGCATAAGACATTATGCCATTATTATTTCTGCATAAAACATTATGCATTATTTTTGTTTTAGCTGCATAATGTCTTATACATTACTTTTTTCATTTTTCTGGTTATGCATCAGTTTTGTTTAGATGCATAAGACATTATGCATTATTTCGTTTTAGCTGCATAATGTCTTATGCATTACTTTTTTTCACTTTTCTGGTTATGCATCAGTTTTTTTAGATGCATAAGACATTATGCATTATTTTGTTTTAGCTGCATAGTGTCTTATGCATTACTTTTCTCACTTTTTCTGGTTATGCATCAGTTTTTTTAGATGCATAAGACATTATGCATTATTTTGTTTTAGCTGCATATTGTCTTATGCATAAGACAATATAAGGGAAAATTTAGCTGCATAACTTTTTTTCTGTTTCTTCTAGTTGATTTTTTCTTCTTTGTCTGTTTCATGATTCTAGGGTTTAGTCAAAAATGATTTACTTCTTTGAATCATCGATTTTAAATGATTTATTTCTTTAAATGATGGAGAAAAAATCTTTGCAGATCCGTTACAGAGATTAATGAAGGAATAGGGAAATAAACCGGCGGAGAAGAAAAAAAATTATGCCTAAAAACGATGAAGGGTAATAGAGTCTTTCAGTACGTTTTAAATATTTTTAAATAATTATGGGTGCGACTGTATCAGAAATTAATTGTGGGCCTAGCGGTAAGATTTTTTTTTTTTGGGCCTGCGCCTAAGTTCCCCAATTTCGAAATATGTTGCCCATGTCCACCCAATGTTCGGGTGGGCATGAATTGGGTGGGTTAACCCAACCCAAGTCCCACCCCTAACCCCAAGTCCAGAAGTTTCGATAAGTATATTCTTAAACCCTCATAAAAACCCTAACAAAATAATAATCACAAAAACAAGCGGTCTTTCTCTGTACCTTTGCATCCCAGAACTTAATTTTTATCATCTTAAAAAAATGCATAAGCTATCGAGACTTTCTTCTTCCTCTATTCTTCGTAATGGTGGCTCACGGTATCGCGGTGTTGCTTCCTCAATTTCAGCATCCACTTCTCAATATGATTCGGTAAAACCCTAAACACTGCTATCTTTACTGATTCATCATTGAAAATTCTCCAAGTAGAACTTTTCTGTTGATCCCTTTTGTTTATTTTTCTCAATATGTAATTACCCAGATTTTTTTTTTGTGTGTTCTTTTAAATTGGAATTGGATTTGAGTAATAATAGATGTTTTTATGAACTCTCTAGTTTGATTTTGATATTTTGCTTCGTTGGTTCAGACTGGAGTCAGTGATTCGAACAAATCAACAAGCAGATGGTATTCATCAATAACCACAGGGAGAAGCAATTCTTCTCACTCAACACCGAAGTTTAATTTAAGAAATGGTTTTTATTTGAGTAACCGTTATGAATCAACCTCGGCGGCAGCATCAGATGCTACAGATTCACCACCTGCTGAAAAGTTTGAGTACCAAGCAGAAGTAAGACACTTGAACTGTTTTTTTTTCTTCTAATAAATCTTGTTCTGGTTCAGGGGCTTATGGAATTTGGTATGTTTTGTGTTGACAGGTTAGTCGTTTGATGGATCTCATTGTTCACAGCTTGTATAGTAACAAAGAAGTGTTTCTCCGAGAGCTCATCAGGTAATCATCCAACAATTTGTTCTGTGAATATGAATTTAATGTGCATAACCTCAGATGAAGTTAAATTTTGTTCCTTGTTCCTAAAAGGTTCTTAAATTTTGTGCCTTTTGTCATTTCAATTCCCTAGCAAGGATATATTTTTGATGATTGGTGATAGTTACGTTACAGCTATTAGGAGCCTGGATTACTTCAATTAAAAAGTTTGATTTGTTTTTTTTGAGTTAGGCAATTTGCTAACTAGTAATTGTCAAATAAATACTTACAGCAATGCTAGTGATGCGCTGGACAAGCTGCGGTTTTTGAGTGTTACAGATCCTGGGCTTATGAAAGAATCAAGTGAGCTGGATATCCGAGTTCAGACAGACAAGGATAATGGGATCATTACTATCACGTAAGCTCTTTGAATGCAAACTATTAATATATTTCTCTTAGTTGGGCCCTTCTATAATTAGTTGGTGGTTGTAACAAATGCAGTGACTCTGGAATTGGTATGACTCGGGAAGAAATTGTTGATTGTCTTGGAACTATTGCTCAGAGTGGAACTGCTAAGTTTTTAAAGGCTTTAAAGGTACTGCTTCCTTGCAGTGACAGCCCTTTTAAGGCTTATCCTTATTTCATTTGCTTATGCTAGTTCTGTTCATCTTCAGGATAGCAAGGATTCTGGATCTGACAACAATTTAATAGGTCAATTTGGTGTTGGATTTTATTCAGCTTTTCTTGTGGCTGATAGGGTATGGACTCTGGCATTTCTTAAGTCTGGTTTACCTTATAGTCCTTATATATTTTTACATTTTTCTTGTTAATCATATGTTCAACCCCCCGTCCATTCCTATATTCAAATAACTTACTGATCTGACTCCTTTACATAGGTTGTTGTCTCAACTAAGAGCCCAAAATCTGAAAAGCAATATGTATGGGAGGGAGAGGCTAATGCGAGCTCGTATACAATCCGGGAGGAGACAGACCCGGAGAAGCTTATTCCAAGAGGAACTCGTTTAACATTATATCTCAAGGTTTGTTATGAAAGCTTTGTTTTCCATAACTTCTTCCACTCCTGGAAGATTGCTATAGTGATATTTATTGTTTGTTTCTTTTACTGTTTCCTGTGATCAGCGTGATGACAAAGGTTTTGCGCATCCGGAAAGGGTCCAGAAACTTGTGAAGAACTACTCTCAGTTTGTATCGTTCCCTATATATACCTGGCAAGAAAAGGGATATACCAAAGAGGTTTGATTTCCTGCATGTATTCTGTTCGCATTTATTTATGTTGTTTTATCATGAAAAATTGGGGTTTCTTTATCCTAATTCTGCCTTTTTTGATCCCAGGTTGAGGTTGATGAGGATCCAGCTGAAGTAAAAAAGGAAGGAGATGATAACCAAATTGAGGTGGCCTCTTAGGTCCTATTCCACTCTAACATATTTTCTTTCCTAGGATGTCTTTTAACTTTTTATATGTTTCTGTTATGACCAGAAGAAGAAGAAGACCAAAACTGTGGTTGAAAGATACTGGGACTGGGAGCTTACAAATGAAACTAAACCTTTATGGGTATGCCGCTGTATTAAAAAGTAGTTGGGACATTCATTAATTTCAGGAATTCATTTACCTATTTGTGTATTATGTGTAGCTTCGCAATCCTAAGGAAGTGACTACGGAAGAGTATAATGATTTCTACAAGCAAACTTTCAATGAGTACTTGGAGCCATTGGCATCTTCTCATTTTACAACAGAGGTAATATTTCTCGTGCATCACTACTGCAATTTTCTAGGATATCCCTGGTGAAATATGATTTCAAGGCCATAAAGCTTATGAAGTATTCTTTGGCAGGGTGAGGTTGAATTCAGGTCTGTACTTTATGTGCCAGCCATTAGTCCAACGGGAAAAGATGACATAACAAACCCAAAGACGAAGAACATTAGGCTTTATGTTAAGCGAGTGTTCATTTCGGACGACTTTGACGGAGAGCTGGTAAGAAAGTCCGGATCATATTTTTTTGCTTGTCATACATTTTCTTCATCTTCTCCCTACTTTTGTATTTTTTTCCGCCTATATTTTTGAAAGTAACATGCCGTTCACAGTCACAAGTACTAATATTTTGACTGCTTGGTTTGCTTCTGCTCTGTTAACTAGTTCCCTAGATATCTTAGCTTCGTGAAAGGTGTTGTAGATTCAAACGATCTTCCACTAAATGTCTCACGTGAGATTCTTCAAGAGAGCCGTATTGTAAGTACATTTTAATTTTTCTTGTATCAACTTTGTCTATTCTCTTCATTTTTTCTCTGGTGTTTCTTCTGAAATATCCAAGTCATTATGCAGCCATATTGATTTTTATCATTCACATCTTGTTAGGTGCGTATTATGAGGAAACGGTTGGTGCGCAAGGCCTTTGATATGATCTTGGGTATCGCTATGAGTGAGAACCCCGAGGTACTGCATTGATCTATCACATACACACACAGACGTGTGTACATTTAACTCGCTTAGACCTGACTGCATGTGTTTGACTTTTTATCTTTATCATGCTGCAGGATTATGAAAAGTTCTGGGATAACTTTGGAAAGAATATAAAATTGGGTTGTATCGAGGATCGTGAAAACCAAAAGCGTCTTGCTCCCCTTCTTCGATTTTTCTCCTCTCAGGCTGATGAAGTGATGATCAGCTTGGATGAATATGTTGAGAATATGATGCCCGAGCAGAAGGATATCTACTATATTGCATCAGATAGTTTGACTAGTGCTCAGAATGCACCATTTTTAGAGAAGCTCAAGGAGAAGGAATATGAAGTATGATTACTTTTATAGCTCAATGAGAAAGTTTGCTGTTTTCCTCCACTGTTCATCATGGGCTTCCTTGTTGTGTTTGTTGCAGGTGCTATTTCTAGTTGATCCCATCGATGAGGTCGCTATCCAAAACCTAAAGTCCTACAAGGAGAAAAACTTTGTGGACATTAGCAAGGAAGATTTGGATATGGGTATGTTTACAATAACGTTTGCTTCAATATTATTGATCTAAGTTAGGGGTCTGTGGAAATTCTTTTCACAGTCCTTTCTTTGCGTGTCAGAATGTAATGGTTGTTATGATTGATGAACTCCTAATTCTGTTTTTGGCAGGTGATAAGGATGAGGAGAAGGAGAAACAGATCAAGCAGGAGTTTGGTGTAACTTGTGATTGGATGAAGAAGCGTCTGGGTGATAAAGTTGCGAGTGTTCAAATCTCCAATCGTCTGAGCAGCTCACCTTGTGTTCTTGTGTCTGGAAAGTTTGGCTGGTCAGCTAATATGGAGAGGTTAGTTCTTCCCTGCCGTGTTGTGAGATTAACAATACTCGCTATATTAATAGAATGTCTGCTCTCATGTTTGCACTTGTAGTATGTAACTGAACCAAGGAGGCAGTAGAATAGCTAATTTTGTTTTGGAACGCCGTATTGTTTTTGGCTGCAGTGCAGACTGCAGAATTAGGTCTTAATATATATGTCTTGCCTCGTTTAATATATTCAAGCAGGGTGCAGATGGATTTATGTTACTGATTTGTGTATTTGGAATTTGTTCAGGCTGATGAAGGCTCAGTCACTTGGAGACACATCTTCCTTGGACTATATGAGAGGGAGGAGAGTATTGGAGATTAATGCAGAGCATGCAATCATCAAAAACTTGAGTGTAAGAAATAGGGGCTAAAATGTCCTCTTCTCATTTCCTATCTATGTTGGACTAGGATAACTTTATTAAGTGGTTTGGAATATGGTGGCACAGGTTGCATGCAAGAGTAGCCCTGATGATCAAGAGGCACTGCGGGCAATTGATCTTTTGTATAATACAGCTTTAATCTCTAGCGGCTTCACTGTGAGTGCTGTTTTTTCTTCTTCTAGCTATTAGCGTACCTGGTCTTGTCGTGCATTCATCTCATGTCATCATCTCTTTATAATGCAGCCTGAAAATCCTGCGGAGCTTGGCGGGAAGATATACGAGATGATGGGTATGGCTCTCTCAGGAAAATGGTCCCCAGCTATGGAAGCAGAGGTAATGGAGCAGAGTAAGATGATCAATGGTTCGGAGGCTGCTATTGAAGCAGAGGTGGTACCAGTTGAAGCTGGCACGGGTCAGAAATGATGGGACTTGGATGCACTTCCTGGTAAGTCCCATTTTGTGAAGTAGAGCGGCATAGCAGGATACTGGAGATATATAAATAGTAGAGATAATTAGTAAGTTCATTCTAAATGTTCAGTGGGAGCACAATAAAAAAAGTGTAGTGGGACTTGGGACTATCTCGCAATTCTCTTTTCTGTTGGGCACCAGAAATCTATTAGGAAATGTGAATGAACTGTAATACCACTTTGTTTCTCGGTACTCTTATCCATCCTCATTTTATTTTGTCGCGAGGTTGTTTTTGTTGAGAATTGCTTCTGTTGGATATTTGTGCATATTGGCTTCATTTGCTCAACCTAAACTTAGGCTACTTAGTCTGGTATACCAATCTTAATAAACACCGTATAAATCACACAAAAATGCTTTCGGTTCTGGTCTGTGTTGGGAGAACAAAATTTAGTCCATGGCATATATTTATCAAGTAGGACTGGCCTTGAAGTTTGGAGTTACGGTTTTTGTGCCTGATCAAGTCACCTATGCGTGTTTCTTTTTCTGCATAGGATATGGGCATTGGTTAAGCATACACCAAAGGCAACAAAGTCTATTCATAATTGAAAAATTATCTGTTTGGACGGATAATATGAACTACATTTATTTCGGTGAGAATTTGAAACTTGGAAACTCAGAATAGGTATCTTAACCCTGGTACCAATCTAAGAGTATCATGTAGATCAAGCTCTAGTAGGAGTTTAATCTTGGTCGTCATCATCATCATCAACTCTGTTGGGAGGACTACCTGGTCCTGTAGTTTTGGTAGTATTTTCTTGAGGCACTGGCAGCTTCCTTATTGGCTTCTTAATGCTTCTTATGTCGGATAGAATCCTATTCAGTCCGTGACACTTGATCGTACCAGCTGAGCACAAATCTGGAGCTACAATTCGTGCCTGATTGACGAACACATGTGCACTTCTATCTGTAATAATTCTGAGCATGTTTCTCGGTAAATTTGTTGGAATCATGGTTCCCGCAGGCATGTGTGCAAAATCTTCATAGTTCATACATCTTGGGATCGAATGGTTGAGCATGAAATCTGTTAGTCCGTCCGGAGATATAGAAAGTACTGAAAGTTCTTCATCATCTGGCATGAGGAACGTCACGTCAGGGCCTTGTAAAGCAGTATAATTTGGGGAGTTGAGTAACATTTCTAAAAGCATGACGAATCCGTAGTAGTATTTTGATCTCATGTCGCGGATGGCTGACTGTAGCTCTGCTTGGTCGATACTATCTGGTTTGCTTTTTGATGAAGGGACTGTGACTGTGAGTAGCAGTAAAAGAAGCATGTAAGAATAGATACTCATCTCCGTTTGAAGATAGTTTTCTGTTGATGATGGGAGATTTTGGTGGTTCGGATTGTGAGGATGAGGAGATCTGATTGTTTGGGCAGGGAAGTTGGGGTGGATTTTAAGAGCCTATTAAGATGTCTTAATGTTGGTTTGGTAGCGTTGTTTGGTGAGACATGTAAAGATGGTATGAATCAAAAAAGACATGTAAAGATGGTGCTCGATTTGTTTTGTAATCTTGTTTATTCATTGTCTTTGTTAAATTTTTTGAGGAAATATCTACTCAAAAAAACATGAATAGATGGTGCTCGGTTTGTTCCGTAATGTCAAAATATTTTGAGGATCAAACAACATGAATACATGCCGCTGGATTTGTGTTGGAATCTTGATAAATGTAACTAACCTTGTTCATTCATCGTCTTTGTTGAACATTTTTAAGGAAATATCAGCAAACCCCCAAGCCCCGATACTAGGAGTTTCGAACTCAGATAACTAGGATCATCATTAGGCAACTTTACCACTATATTACAATAACATCTGCTATGTTTATCCCACTGTTTTAAAAAATGTCTCCATTTTGAGGACATTTTAATAAAATTATAATTTTCATAATTAACTAGGTAAAATTCATTATCGAGTGTTAACATGGGTACCAATTTGCACGGGAATATTCTAATCCAAAGGTAATGAATGTTTTATCTTATATGTGTTTTGATATCCAAGGAAATAGTACCCTTGTTAGCAGTATTTGTAATTTCCATTTTAGTTAATTTAAAAGTTAATTTTACATGGTAATTTAGTTCAAGTAGGTCTTGCCTTGACAATAAATTAGATTTCTTATAATACATTTGGGCACCAGAAATAAAATTGTTCCCGCTCCTCTAAAAACAGAAGTAAGAAATAACCATATATTTGCTTTACAACAAGTTGATTTTTTTGCTTTTAGAAGTCGTTTTGAAGTTTTCCATAACTTCTTGGTTTTTGACTTCTACAAGCAAAATATTACTCCTTGATATGTATCCAAATAGGCTATTAGAGTTTGAGGGACTTACATAGAGGACTCAATTAACCAGGTTCGTCCTCTTATCTACTAAATACATTATGTAATAAAATAAACTAAGATCATTTTTGTTTACTAACGGCATGATGTATGATAAAATAACTAGCGTCGTTGTTGTTAGACGGACAAGAAGTATGAATATGGCATGAACTTTTTATCACGAGAAGCCTTTGTAGATGGAGTTAAGAGTGTCCTTTTCTTAACGCCCTACCGTATTGCTACAACATTCCACATTGCATTGAAATTTGTCTATGTGTCTTTTTTTTGACGGCTCTGTAAGGTAACAATCGCTTCCCTTTCTAAAACCTTTTACTCCCTCCATCCTAAAATATTAGTCCGCTTTGACTAAGTCTAGATATTAATACGACTAGAGGAGTGTACAAAATTACCCCTATTTTTTTTTGAAGCATGCATATATTATAAAAACCAACTAAATTGTTATTACACGAAAGGTCACTCCTCTAGAGTCGCTTAAATGCTACCTCTATTAAATGCTATGTTATTACCAAAATTAAAAAGAATATATAGCACTACAACATAGCGCTAGTAGAGCAGTGAAAACCGTAACAACAAACGCGAATGTATTAAAACTAGATCCAGTGAAAGGAAAAGTTAACATAAACCCTAAGAAGATAACGATGGGAGTTTCAGCTATTGAGGTTTCCAACCCACCGTACAAACCCAGACCAATCTCGCATAAACATACACCATAGATACTGGCAAGCCAGATACAACAAAAAAGAAGGAAAAAGACATTCGATGATTATTTTTCTTTCTGAAGTATAACGTTAAGCAAATGAATAAAAGCATTACGTTGTCTTTTTCCATTTTTTTCTTTTTTTCTGCAAATGAGACAAAAGAACTAATGGGTGGGGAAAGATACAACAAAAAACAAAACATCATGTTGTCACGTGCGCGTCTGCGTGACAGGAAAAATGAACCCGCATCTAACTGTCGTTGGATTTGTATCATCATCTGTAGGTATTGATTTAAATATATTTTATTATATCTTTCGAATTTTATTCGCTAAGCAACCTTGCAGTATCATTTTTCCTCTTCGTTGGAACCGCTGCAATTGTTCTCATCCATGTTTACCAAGTTTTTTTTTTGTTTCATTCATGGTTGATGACTTCATTGTTGTACATATTGATTATCAGTATGACATAATCTATTACTATAAAATCTTAGGATAAAACGGGAGATAATTTTTGATGGGATTCTTTTTGGGCATAATGGTCGATCAAAAATTTATTGTTCTTAAAATACAACTAGCTGATGATGATTACAATTGAATTGAGCAATAAATATATTCTTAAAATCTCAAGGATCTCATCACATTCTTGTCCTTGATGCCATTAGTTCATCTTAGACAAATTAAACACTGATTTTCTTTGATAGCATTAGCATCCTCGATTCTCCCCAACTGTTGATAGTTTTGAAATTCAATATCATAAGTTTTCCAGTTGAAATCAATAGTAAAATAAAGGTGTCTAAAATTCAGAAATCTTGTTTACTGCTCTTTGTATGATTTTTCATCACAACAAAAATACAGGAAAAAGTTTATTTTGGTTTTGTATGAAATGGCAAACACTCCAGAGATTAAAATATGAAATAAGATATCTTTATATTTAGATCTAAAGCTGATGATACGGATCCAACGACTGTTAGAGACGAGTTCATTTTTCAAGAAAAAAAAAAGCTATACTTAAAGCTTCAAAAAAGTCCCTAATGAACCCTACATCCAACGTTACATATAAAATAAAAATTTAAAAACATAACATAATTATATATTAATCCAACAACGACCTTACATACATTCATCCCATATACATCAGGATCGCTGTTTTTCCTTCCCAAAAAAGTACTAACTAATACTAAACAACATGATTTAAATAATTACTAAAAAACACGATTTAAATAATTATTAAGGATTTAATTAATCTAAAACAACATAAAACGACATTGATTAACAGCCATCATCAAATTCGTCACCACTTCTACAGACAGATTTTTCACTAAAAACTATTCCTCCACAACAAAATCCAAACACAGATTATTCGGAGGATCAACAACAACTGTTTCAAGTCTAATTATAATATCTTCTAAATCGCTTGTTAATGGAATAATTGAGGACTCAAATGTCTGAATGCACTAAAACATAGTGGCTAGTAGAGTAGTGAAAACCGTAATAATAAAGTCGAATGTATTAAAACTAGATCCAGTGAAAGAAAAAGTTAACATAAACCCTAAGAAGATAACGATGAAAGTTTCAGCTATTGAGGTTTCCAACCCACCGTATAAACCCAGACCAATTTCGCATCATAGATACTGGCAACCATATTCAACAAAACTGAAGAAGAAAAACATTTAATATTTATTTTTATTTCTGAAGCATAACGTTAGACAAATGAATGAAGGCATCGCGTTTTTTTTTTTTTTTGATTTTTTTTTTTCAAATGAGATAAAAGAACTGAGGGGTGGGGAGAGATGCAACAAAAAGCAAAAAGTCTTTTTGTCACGCGCGCGTTCGCTTGACAGGAAAAATGAACCCGCATCTAACAGCCGTTGGATTTGTATCATCATTTGTAGATCTTGATTCAAAGATATTTTATTATATCTTTCGAATTTTATTCTCTAAGCACCCTTGCGGTTTCATTTTCCCTGTTCGTTGGAATCGCTGCAATTATTGTCATCCATGTTTACCAAGAAAAAAATTGTTTCATTCATGGTTGATCACTTCACTGTTGTACATATTGATGATCAGTGTGACAGAATCGATTACTATAAGATCTTATGATATAAGGATAGATAAATTTTGGTGGGGTTCTATTTGATTACAATTGACTTGAGCAATGAATATATTTTTAAAATCTCAAGGGTCTCCCTACATCTTGTCCTTAATGCCATTAGTTCATCTGAGACATATTAAACACTAATTTTCTTTAATATTATTAGCATCCTCGATGCTTTCCTACTGTTGATAGTTTTGAAATTCAATCTCATAAGTTTTTCAGTTGAAATCAATAGTAAAACAATGGTGTCTAAGATTCAAAAATCTTGTTTACTGCTCTTTGGACGATTTTTCATCACAACACAAATACATGGAAAAACTTATTTATGTTTCATAAGAAATTGAAAACACCTTAGAGAATAAAATTTGAAAGATATTAATAATATATCTTTATATCAAGATCTAAAACGGATCCAACGACTGTTAGAGGCGAGTTCATTTTTCAAGAAAAAATAGAAAAAAGAAAAAATCCTAGATTTAAGGCTTCAAAAAAAGTCCCTATGAACCCTACATCCAACGGTTCATATAAATAGAGATTTAAAAACATGACATAATTATATATTAATCAAACAACGACCTTACATACATTCATCCCAAATACATCAGGATCGTTGTTTTTCCTTATTACAAAGGTACCAACTACTACTAAACAATAAGATTTAAATAATACTCCTCCCGTCCATCTTTACTTGCTTAAATTGATTTTTACACACAGATTAAGAAAAGTAGAGAGAGGAGAATTTCTTCAAAAATTACCCCCAACTAGCATTCAAGGTGCATCTAGTTTTTTGATCTAGTTTTTAAGAATCCAAAACAAAACAAAAAATTGTGTCAAATAGAAGAGAGAGGAGTATTTAAGATATCCATGGAAAATAAAATTACTTGATTCCAACTTAGGGGTAAATTAGGCTAAAATAGGAAAAAATATGAAACTTAGCAAGCAAACTTGGACTAAAAAAATGCCCAATTTAAGCAAGTTAAGATGGACGGAGGGAGTATTAAACAACATGATTTAAATAAATAATAAACATGAATTCAATTAACTTAAAACAATATAAACAACATTAATTAACAACCATCATCAACTTCGTCACCACTTCCACAGACAGATTCTTCCACTAAAATTCATTCCTCCACAACAACATCCAAATGCAGATTATTCCTAGGATTAACAACAATCGTTTGAAGTCTAACTACCCCCTCTTCTAAATCGCTTGTTGATGAAAGAATTGAGGACTCAAAATTCTGAATTCAATACAACATAACGGCTAGTAGAACAGTGAAAACCATAACAACAAAGGCGAATGTATTAAAACTAGATCCAGTGAAGGGAAAAGTTAACATAAACCCTAAGAAGATAACGATGGAAGTTTCAACTATTGAGGTTTCCAACCCACCATATAAACCCAGAACAAGCTCGCATAAACATATACCATAGATAATGGCAAGCCAGATAACCAAAGTAAGAGTAAAGTTGCTAAACCTTGATAGATGTGGAGCAGCCGTTGGAGATATTGTTGTTCCTGCTGAACAGGGAATAACACTTAGACGCCGCTTCACCAAATATGAGATTATGTGGTAAACCCCAACTACAATGAATATCCTTATGATCACCCTGATAACCAAACTTTTCCAAGATACAGCTTCTCTTCTTGTTATAACTCTTCCAAAACGCAACCGTAAAATCACTCTAACCATACTAATCTCGCATAAACATATACCATAGATACTGACAAACCATATACAAAAAAAACGAAGGGAAAGAAAAAAAGGAAAAACACATTGGATAATTATTTTTCTTTCTGCAACATAATGTTAGACAAATGAATGAAGGCATCACGTTTTTTTTTTTTTTCAAATGAGACAAAAGAACTAAGGGGTGGGGAGAGATGCAACAAAAAGCAAAAAGTCATATTGTCACGCGCACGTTCGCTTTACAGGAAATATGAACCTGCATCTAACATCCGTTGGATATCTATCATTATATGTAGCGATTCAAAGATATTTTGTTATATCTTTTGAATTTTATTAGCTAAGCACCCATGCAGTTTCATTTTACCTCTTCGTTGGAACCGTAACAATTGTTCCCATTCATGGTTACCAAGAAAAAAATTGTGTTGCATTCATAATTAATTACTTCATTGTTGTACATATTAATGATTAGTATGACAAAATCGATTATTATAAGATTTGATGATATAAGGCTAAATAATTTTTGTTGGGGTTCTGTTTGGGCATAACGATCGATCAAAAACTTACTGTTTTAAAATCCTACATTATTAAAATCCTTATGAGCAAACAACAACATGGATTTTAACCACTAAATATATTAAAACCAATAAGTTTTTGATCCTTTTGTTGTTTTTAATCTTGCTGATAATGAATTACAATTGACTTGAGCAATGAATATATTCTTAAAATCTCAAGGGTTTCCTTACATTCTTGTCCTTGATGCCATTAGTTCATTTGAGACAAATTAAACATTGATTTTCTTTGATGTCATTAGCATCCGCGATTCCTCCCTACTATTGATAGTTTTGAAATTCAATCCCATAAGTTCTCCATTTTAAATCAATAGTAAAATAATGGTGTCTAAGATTCAGAAATCTTGTTTGCTGCTATTTGCACGATTTCTCATCACAACACAAATGCAGGGAAAAGCTTATTTTGGTTTTGTATGAAATTGCAAACACCTCAGAGAATAAAATTTGAAAGATGTATAAGATATATTTATATCAAGATCTAGAGTTGATGATACGGGTCCAACGACTGTTAGAGGCTAGTTCATTTTTGAAGAAAAAAAACACACCTAGATCCAAGGCTTCGAAAAAAGTCCCTAATGAACCCTACATCTAACGGTTTCATATAAAATATTGATTTTAAAACATAACATATATTAATCAGCCCAAATATATCAGGATCGTTGTTTTTCCTTACTAGAAAAAGTACCAACTATTGCTAAACAACAAGATTTAAATAATTACTAAACATGGAATTAATTAACCTAAAAGAACATAAAACAACTTTTTTCTCTGCTCAATAATTAGAATTTTATTAAACCAAAGATATCAAAGAATACAAACTAGGTTGCATTGGAACTAAATTCAAAAAAGAAAACCAAGCTAAATAATGCCTTTCTCTAGGCTTACACTTTAACGAAATTTATAATATGCTTTCTCTGGATTTTCCAAACCATTAAGAAATGGAGGTTCACTGTTAAAAATGATTTTTTTTCCTCTAGCAACGTTAGACCCTTTTTTAGCCAGTCTATCTGCTGAAAAGTTTATTTCTCTGTAGCTGTGAATGCGGAACCAAGATGTAAGTCTGGCGCAAATTTTATCCCATCTTATTCTAGCATACCATGGAATTCTATGAGTTCGGAAAGCTTTAGCAGTATTTGCAATTTAGTTAATTGAAAAATTAATCTTACATGGTAATTTAGTTTAAGTAGATCCTGCCTTGACAAAAAATTAGATTTCTTATAACACATTTGGTTACCAGAAGTAGAATTGTTTCTGCTTATCTAGGACAGAAGTCAGAAACAACATATATTTGATTTACAATAAGTTAACTTTTTTGTTTTTAGAAGTCGTTTTGAAGTTTTATATAACTTCTTGTTTTTTAACTTCTATAAACAAAATATTACTTCTTGATATGTGTGCAAACAGACTACTAGAATTTGAGGGATTTATATAAAGGACTCAATTAGCCTATAAATTAATCGGGTTTGTCTTCTTAAATATGTTATGTATGATAATAAAATAAACTAGGATCATTTTTGTTTACTAACTGCATGATGTATGATAAAATAAACTAGCATCATTTTTGTAAGACAGACAGGAAGTATGAATATGGCATGAACTTTTTATCACGAGAAGCCTTGTATTTTTATTTTATTTTATAGAAAAACGAGTATAAATGACTCTTGACAAGATAAGTTACTCGACGGTTACAATAGTACTAGTGGTTTCATCAGTTTCATCCAAATCTGGCATATTAATGTTAGAGATTTCTTGCAAGCCAAGATGGAGAACGACGGAGTGAATCTGATTAAAAAGATACAAAATATTTGGTCCTTCCCAATTGAAGTTTTCAAAAATTATAAAACTAAAAGCTAAGATACGGAGTTTCACTTCCATGGTGTTGAGATTCCTGTTAATCATGGTCAACTTTCCCAGACCAAAAGTGACTTCTTCGAAATTCCCATCTCCCATTCGATACTGGTTTAGGTTGAATCTTTGTTGTACTTCATTTTGGTATATATCCTGAATTGCTTCCAGAGTAGTGGCATCTTCTGCCTTGAAATCGACGTCCGTTCTTTTCATTTATTTGGACCATTGAATGGCTAGTTCAACTCATTTTCCAGTTTCTTCCTGCTACAGTGATTGTGTCTTTGACATTCCTTGCACCCACATAAGTTCCTGTATAGTTCATAGCAACAAGGGAAAAGTTAGTGTACGAGGTAATTTCAACATTAGGCTCCATATAATGATAACTCATGTAGCTAATGTTGATAGTAACACCAAATTTCTGATTGTGGCCATTAATTCTTCTATCACTCCTCTGCTGATCATCTTTCTGGTAATATAAGTCATTCAGAATATGTGTTGGATTATGCATGACCCTGTTGAAGGAGCATAGATGTTGAGTAATCTTGTTGGCAGTGATGCTATCCAAATGTATGATCTTGTTGAAGACAAAATCACGTCTAGCCTTCCAAATAAACCAACAGATAGTGGTATATATTGGAACCCAGTCCTTTTGCTGATTTTGGGGATGAAACCAGCTGTTTAGCTAATGCGAAGTCAGTAAAATTATTGAATATATTATGATGATGGCCAAACAAATTCCCCCAGACTTCTGTATCATAAGGGCAAGTTATGAGAGTATGAGTGATATCTTTATTGGCATTATTGCATAAGGTGCATGTGGAGTCTATGTAGTTGAGGATGCTAGCTGATATGGCATTTTTTGGTAGTATTCCCTGAGCACATTTCCATACAAACATCTGGATTGAAGGAGAAGCATCAAGCTTCCATATCTGGCTCCAAGCAGGACTATAACTATCATTCTAGTATTTTTCATGAATTTTCCTATCATAAAGGGATTTAACAGTGAACTTTCCATTATCAGTTAGTCCCCAAACGATTTCGTAGATAGAGCTAAGAGCATCCTTTGTAGATAGAGCTAAGAGTGTCCTTTTCTTAACGACATACCATATTGCTACAACATTCCACCTTGCATTGCAATTTGCATGTGCGTCCTTTTTTGAGGGCTCTGTCAGGTCACAATCACTTCCTTTTTTTAATTATTTTTATTTTTTTAATGCCAACAAATGAAATTGGGGCTGTAGGTGGAAAATTGAGGGATGAATAAAGACAAAGAAAAGGTTATGGCAATATTTATATTAATGGCTAAAATGTCCTCGATTTAATTTGTGCTAACATAATTGATTAACTACATTAATTAAGATTAGTGATGAAATTACGTTAATGATTTGATTTATATTTCGAAAGTTAAAACACTTTTCTTTATTTAGAGGAGAACTAGAAGAAGGAGGATTGTTGACTTTGTTTATTTTAGAACCTTGGAAGAACATGAAGTACCATTTTCTCACAATAGTTAAAAATACCTTTAACTTAACCAACGTTATAATTTGTCGATTCTACAGATTTTGATTTTCTACACCAGTTACGATAGGAAAATCTTGAAATCCTAACCGTAGCACAAGTATACGGCTGGAAAAGTGAGAACTCCCGACCATAAGCAATAACTTACTGCTGGGATTTTAGGATTCCGAAAGGTAAATTTTGGGAAATATATTTTACAATTGGGAAATTTACATTTACGGTTCGAAAGTACCTAGCCATGAACTTGATCAAAATGGATTTTATTTTTTGCAATTGATAACTGCCTATGACTAGGAAAAATAACTTGCGATTGGGAAAATCTAAACTTTGACTTGGAATTGCAATCATACAAAACTACATTTCCTAAATTACGATTGGGGTTTTAGGATTTTTCGACCATAGATGGTAATTACGGTTGAGAACTTGTAATATTCCAGCCGTAATTAATTAATGATTTACGATTGAGAAAATAAGAACTCGCAGCCGTAAACAGTTCGGAAACCAAATTTTGAACCCAACTCAGACCAATCTCACATGTTTAACCAATTTAAAGCAAAAATAAATGTTAGGCTTTTTAATTATTATCTAATATAGGTTCTGGAGTATTAACCTCCATTTCATCTCCTTCATTCACCAATTCTTCACTTTCAAGTTTAACATCTTCATTTGATGATAATTTAGCTGAGAATCGACGATTAATCGTCGTTGAAAAGGGGCGCGCGGAGAAGAAGAAAAAAAAGAAGAATAAGAAGATATGGATTATAATGACATAGTATTTTTTGACCTTTGGTATTGATTAGGTCCCTATACATATTTTGTACATTTTAATCCATTGCCGCCCCATTTTCTTTGTAGCCCCAGTAATAAAGCAAAATGCTTTTGCTTTACAAAATCTTAATTTTTCTTCTGTTAGAAGTCATTTTTAAACTGTGTATTCAAACTAATTTCCGATATTATTTGCTTTCAGAAATCGAAAATAACTTCTGGAATGACATCCACCGGGCTATAATAAATAAGTATATAATAGTCTGATTTTCTGACGTCAATTTTTTTTTACAGTATTATTTTTCCACTTTTTGGCTTTTGTTTTTAGTGAGAATAGGGGAACACCTGATGAATAATTCTGTGTTGACGGAAGCTGAATCCCAAAAGTTATGCGAGAGACAGCCCCGGGCACCCACCACAGAGATTTATGGGGGTGTTGTTTACCCTCTGTGGGGCCCATTGGGACTCTCTCTCTGGAAATTTCTCCAGGATTCAGCTCCGGTACATTAATCATTTTCGTCTCATGATAGGCACAGTTGCATTCGTGTCACATATGCTAAACGAATGAGCTCCACCAACTCATATGCTAAACGAATGCAGCAACTGTTAATGGCGGAGATTAAAAATGTCACATGTATGCTTCAAAAAAAAAAAAAAAAAAAAAAAAAAAAAAAAAAAAAAACACAACAAAAAAATTCCGAAGATCTCGCTAAGTGGAGACCAGAAGTGGATTCTGTTAGAGATATTAGGGAGACGTGACCTAGTTAAGCACGGGTTTGTGAAGCTTTATATATATCTCCTACAT
This sequence comes from Papaver somniferum, assembly GCF_003573695.1. NCBI lineage: Eukaryota > Viridiplantae > Streptophyta > Magnoliopsida > Ranunculales > Papaveraceae > Papaver > Papaver somniferum. Next base: position 95,975,676 of record NC_039359.1, read on the forward strand.
TGCAGAATCCACTTTCGTTTACATTCCCGTCTCAACTGATTCCTTCCGATCTGCAGGGTAAGTGTTTTTCTTCAACCTTGATCCACGAAATATAGTCAGTTCGATTATCATAATTGATTTTGGAAGAATTTGGTTTTGATTGGTAGAATTCAGGCTGATCAGTTAGTTATACAACGCAAAACAACTTGAAATAGTTGATAAGAGGTTCGTTTGGATACCAACACCAGTAAAACAAACACTTCACTAATTCGAATTTGGTCATGCAGAATTAATTTCTCATCAACTTCAACCGTTATAATGGCTGTACCAAGTGCTATTCAACAAAAACAAGAGGATCGTCGAGGTGAATCTTGTTTGCATTGTCATGATCATCATCCTGATCAAGTGAATACGAAAAGGTTTCTTGTCGTGGTCTGTGCAGCTAGTATACCTGCGCTCATCTTCGGCTATTATTTAGGTGATTATTTTTCTGTATTTGTATTTGCTTAACTACTTTTGAGATGCTTGTATTATGTGTAGCTAGGAAGTGCCCCAAGAAATTACAGCTATGGTTGCTTCTTGGCCATATTTGTATTTTGCCATGTAATGTGTTGTTATTCTTTGGTGTGTGCAGCAATAATTTGTGCAACTGTTTATGCTCCAGAAGAGGTTAAAAGATCTCCCCGGACATACTTACGGGAACTATAAGTCAATACTTCTTTGTTATCAATCTTTATCTACTTTCCTCACATCTTAATGACTTCGCTACTATACTTACCTATGCAGTGTTACATTTTCTTTTTCCTATTTAGTAAAGATAAGAATAATAGAATAATAGTAAGGCGCCTTATGTTGTCGTGTATCTATGCAGGAGATCTACTGGCTCATTTTTATGGAATTGGGAGCTGTTCTTGGTGGTGTTGCCTCATTACTTGGTGCTTTTCAAATTTTACCGCCACTAGAGTTACTTTCGAGTTGTGATTTCCAATTCCTTGTGGCCCTTCTATTTTTGGGGATTTTCTTGGCACATTATTCTCCAGACGTTGTGCCTTGGCAAGGTTTAGGATGAGGGTTTCTGGGTGTTGCCGGAGCATTAATTCTAATATCTCAGACAGTTTACATCTCAGAAATTTCGCCCTCTACCATAAGAGGTGCCCTCGTTAGTGTTATTTTCTTACAGATTACAGGGGGGGGGGGGGGGGGGGGGGGGGGGGGGGGGGGGGGGGGGGGGTTGTATAAGCTCCTCCACCACGAAGGTACTTTTTAATTCTGAGTACACTTAGGAAACTTGATTCATTAACACCTCTCAGCTATAATGTTGAACTAATAAGAATTATTCCCTCCGTCCCCGTTATATAGGCGGAGAAGTAAAAAAATGTAGTCCCTATATATAGGCGGACATGTATTTCCAATGTGATTTCTTCCTTATATATCTTTAATAAAAAATATGATATTCACAAATTTAGTTAATGTCTTTGGTAATTCCCAAGACCAATTATATTTTTTTAAATATTTTAGTGGATAAACACTTTTAATAAATTAATATTTTCCATATTTCCTAAACAAATGTATTGGAATTGGTGAGGGTAAATCAGGTACAATTAGGAAAATTATGAATACTAAAATTTTTCTTATTCCAAGAGAATTTTACTTTTCCGACTATATATAGGGGACAGAGGGAGTATAACTAAACTTAATTTTTGCAGGAAATTCAGAAATGGCTTAATTCTTCCTATATTCCATTTTGTTGTTGTCATAGCAGCCGGTGTGCTTCCCGAATCTCCTAGGTGGCTTTATCGAAAATTGACTATCATAATTTAAGATGAAATATCCCAATTATTTTCCCCACTTAGCCGACAAGGACATCTACCAGTGTAGGATTATTTACGGGAACTGTTGCAGTCATCCTGCAACAGCTTACTCGATAAGTTATCCATCCTAGGATTGCTCCTAGCCCACGCACGCCTAAATTGAATGAGCTTAAAAGATCTCGGTGTGAATTTGGCAAACCACAGCCGCACCAAGGGCGTTACATGACATGTTCACTTGATATATTTATTTTAAAATTAGTTGATTTATAAGCAAAGTAATCTTCATATTTAATTGTTATCAATTGACTAGACCCTGAATTTAACAAGTCTCTCGTTTTCTTGATACATATCCTCAGGGTTACAAACAACAAGCGGAGGAATCATTAAAGATGATGAGGTCTTCTTGTGAAGTTTTTAAAGAAGTAACAGCCATGGAGTTATCATTAGCAGAAGAAGTTGAAGTAGCCAAAAAAGAACAAGAAAACAAAAAATGTCCGGATGTTATTTTGTCGTACATGGTTCTTGCTAGAAGCATCATCGTTGGTTTTGGTTCTCTTGTGGCTCAACAATTTGTGGGTATAAGCATGATCATGCTACGCCATATTTCACTTGACGACCAACCTGTGAGCACACAAACCTGCGAGGGGGTCCGAACGCTCACAATCAATTATTATCATCTAAAGAGATTGTGATGATGATATCCTGGTGTTGATTCATTGGCTCAAAACCTTCGGGTTTATCATGGCCTCATCTAACAACTCCATGCGAGGCGTTTGCACATGGGATATAAGTATTAAGGAAAACAAAACATATAAGTAAACATCCATGGAGCTAAATAAATGTAAAGTGCTGAAATGCAAATAAGACCAAGGTTTACGTGGTTCAGCACTAAGGCCTACATCCACGGGGTTTGTTGTTTTACTATGTTCTTCACGGTTACACGAATAGTCGAATGACTTTTGGGTTTACATGTTTCTCTCTTCTAAGTGATTAACTTACCCTTGCAATCTCTCTCTCTCTCTCTCCTTCTCTTCCTGATTTTTCCGATCCCCTTTCCTCTTGGTGGAGATGGGGTATTTATAAGGTTAGAATGTGGGACCCATCTCTGAAGACCGTTGGAACCTTATCTTCTTGTGTTCTTGCGTCTATCACGCGGAAGTCTGCGTTTGCCCCTTGATCCCGCAGAGGCATCCTCGCTCGTTCCACAGGTTGGTCGACACGTACACTTTTCAGAGTGTTTAATGCGGGTAGTTGAGGGGTCTGCTCGTGTCAGACAAGTGTCTTCTGCCCCTGTCAGTTCGTGTCAGCTAACTTTCTCTCCACCGTTGATCTTAGCTTCTCTTTTGGGGATGAGATAAAGTAACTCCTCGGGGTTTATTTGGTGTTTCGTGACGCATCATGTTTTGATGTTTTGGCCTGCATGCTTTCCACGTATCTTTTTATATACACGTGTCTGATAGTGAGATATATGTGTACACAATTTGCCCCTTTTCTTCGGGCTTGAATGACTAATGGGTGTCTTGAAGAAAAACTATCGTCGCATATTCTTCTCACTCCTAATAACTTCTCCTAGATACTTGGGCACGTCTTTTATTCGTGCATTAACTGCTTATGTAACGGGCACGTTTCTCATTCCTCCCTTAATTTCCTTCTTTCTTTCGGGTATTTTAAGGATAGAAAGAAAATTTAATTTCATTCTTCCTAAACGCTCTCTCAGTTTTCATTCTTTTTTCAGCCCTTAAATTCTCTGTCTGTCTTCATTGAACCTGTGACCTTAAATTCTCTGTCAGTCTTCATTGAACCTCTGATCTTAAATTCTCTGTCAGTCTTCATTGAACCTGTGATCTTAAATTCTCTCCACCTTAGCATTAATCACGCCCGCTTCCCCTGTTTGTTTCTTCTACTGCTGTTTTTGCCGGTAAGTTTTTGTTTTCTTTATTTCCACTGTTTCACGCTGTGTCGATTTGTAAATTCTCTGCTACTGTTGTTCCTTGTTTGTGATGAAGAACTTCTTCTGATGCTTGCATACTAGTTTGCCCCTGTTCTTCATCTTAAATTAAGGAAGCCACTATTTCGAGGGTATGAATTTTATGAAATTTTGAGCATGTATACTAATTTTAGGGTTTCTGCGTTATTGTGTGTGTATTGCTATGGATGTGGTTTTTTGATCTTTGGTAATGTTTTTGATTGTGTGTAACTTGTTCTTGATTTTAATCTTTTCGCAGCCATGTCTGACCGTCCGCGGCTTACTTATCAGACTCCTGATTCTGGGCTATCGAGATCTCCTCCGCGTAGAGAGTCTCAAGATGATGTTCGTCGGAGTCGAGTTTCTTCTGGAACGAATGCCTCGTCCTCTAGGGAAGAGATTCCTCCGACAATTCCGTCTGGTTCCCGAAGAGTTTTCGATCGCGCAGCGGCTCGTCCTCGTGATGATACCAGGAGTACGCAGGCTCCGCCTCGTGCTGTTGCTTTTAACATTCCTCCTCTACGTTCGTTAGTGCCCGAGCATCATCTGCGGTCTTCTCCAACTTTTAAAGGGAAGAATACGAAGGGTGGAGCTCCGAGGGCTGAATCTTCAAAGAATCCCCCTGTGAAGAGAAAAGCGTTCATTAGTTCATTCGGCCCCGCCGAGGAGGATGCGACTGCCCCCTTGATACGCAGTGTCTCGGTTAGTAGGAAAAAAGTAACCTTCAAGCATATTGATCTCGAAATATTCAAGGAAAAGCATGAGCTTCAAGCCTCCGGGGTTCGTTTCTATGCCCCTGAGGATGATATTACTTATGAGCTTATCTCAAAGTATGAGTTCGATGAATTTCATTTGTTGACGACGGTTGGAGCATTCGAAGCTGGTCTTATGCTGCCGTTGTACAAATCAGGGGATTCCTTCTACTATGACGTGCTCGCTAGTCGTGAAGGCTCTTCCACCAACACTCACAGCCGTTCCGTATCCCAACTATCGGGGAATTATCTCCGCGCCCTGAAGGAATGCTATCTGCGGAGTAAGGGGGAAACGTCGATGACTTGCTACGTCCCCAATCCCATGGAGAAGGAATGGTATACTCCTGTGAATTTCAATAACTCCTTCGGTGATTACGTCAATAGTAGGAATCGCAAGACGTGGAGTGTCAGCCTTCGGAATCTCCCTGCTCCTCGGGGCGAGATTCGTCTGTTAAATGAGGTCAGCGATGCCAAGCTGAAGTATGTTCCTGGCACGGAGGGGTCTAGTCGTCGGAAACTCTTCCCCGCGCGAGAGAGGATCAAGCGCGATCATGACTACGAGTGGTATGCCACCGTTATCGAGATAGTTGGTCCGTGGGCTTACGGTTGGATTCCTGGTCCCCGCGGTTGGCGGCCTACCGAGAATAGTATGCCACGCGAGTCTCCTCCTGCTCGCTATGGAGATTTCTGTCCCTGGCGTCTGAACTTTGCGGGTATGAATTTCCCTTATGCCATTGACGTCGTAGAGGGAGACGAGGAGGAAGGTTCGGGTGCTATACTTCCACCGAAGAATACCTCAACTGCTCAGGTACGCGGATTCTAGCTGCGCTTCTCTTTTAGAATTTCATCAGTCGGGAAAAATAATTCTTTTTGTGGTGTTGGTTTCAGGTGTTGAAGAAGAAAAATATTAGGCCGAAGCAGTCTTCTACTATTGTGATGGGCGAGGCTGAAGCCCAAGAAGAAGTTACTAGTCCAGTGAACGAAGAGTTTGCTGAGGATGAGATTACAGATGGGGAGGAACGTACTGGTACCTCCCCTATCAATGTCGAAGAAGAGGTCTTCGCTGGTCATGTTGGTGATGAAGGAAGGAACAAAGCCGTGGTGGCTGATGACGTTGTTATCGGGGATGTTTCCGTCCCTGCTGGTGATGCCGCGGATACCCTTCCCGCTTATCAAGAATTTTCTTTTGATCGGATGTACTCCACGGGGGAGTTCTTTGACGAAGCCCTCGATTTTCCCGAGGACTTCTCTTTACTTTCCCCCAATGATGATTGGGATGTTCTTGGTGGTGATGGTAATGGAGACGCTACTGTAGAAGATGGTGGTGCGGAGGAGCATGCTGCGCATGTAGGCGCGGAGGAGCATGCCAACATTTGTGCTGAGGAGGTCGTGTCAGAGAAGGGGAAATCGGTCATCGATGCGCCTGCTGATAATCTTCCACAGTCGCCGACGTCTGAGGGTGAGGACGCCATCATGGATTGGTTCAAGGAAAAGAATCTTCTATTTGTCTCTCATCCCGCCCCTGTTGTTGCTGGGGAAAAGGAATCAACCGCGTATACCCGTCGCATGATGGAGATATCTTCTAAGGCGCGGGTGTCTGAAGCCTGGGGAAAAAGGTTGAGTGTTCCCGAAGCTACCCTTGTGCCGGAGCCTCCTACTTCCGTTGCCGATATGATGGCCATCGCCGACGGGTATCAATATGGCTTTCCGCAGCAGCGTGTGTTGGTGGTAAATTTTCGTATATACTTTTTCGTGGCGATCAAATGCTTCGGTGAAATAACGTTTTGTCATCTTGATGTGTAGATGATGAGGAGTGAGCATTGTAACCACGTGCTGTATCAATTCTTCAAAGCGAAATCTCTGAAGCTCGAGGCTAAGCTTCGTCACAGGGAAAAGGAATTATCTGCGGCTGAGGTGGAAATAGAAGAACTGAAGAAAAGCCTTGAGGAGAAAGAAAAGCTGGGTGAAGCAGAGGCCGGTCTTCGTTCAGAGCTTGTTGCTGTGCGCGCTGAGTTAGAGCAAACTCGCAGCCAAGTTTCAACTTTCACAGGTTTGGTTCTTTTCCCTCGCAGTATGTCGTCATTCTTCCATTTCTTAGTTGTTCTGTCTGAGTCTCCCCACCCTATCTCCAGTGGGTGGTGTCCCCGAGCTGATATGGCTTCGAAACGAAAGAGCTCGGCAAAAAATCTCGTATTAGAGATCTGGTTGAGAAAATTAAGAATGAAGCCAAGAAATGGGATGCTCGGGATGAGGTATGGCGCGCGCGGCATATTCAGATGGTCTACATGCAAAATCTGTACAACCATGATCGTGCTTTATTTAATGGCACACTGCTGTGGACACGTGATAATCTGCGGGAAGTCCGTGAGCGTACTTCCTTGTTGGAATCTAGGATTCAGCTGCTAGAAGAAGAATTACAGACGGCTCGATCCATTCCTCTTTCAGGGGTCCAGGATAATATGCTATGTCTTGCCAGAGAAAGAGATGATGCTCGTGCCGAAGTCTACGCTCTCAGCAATGCTCTTGCCGTGTCCCGTGCCGACGTAGCTCGTCATGCCGAGTCTGAGAGGAATCTTGAAGTGTGCATGTACAGACTTAGCAAAGGGGTCTCAGAGATAAATAAAGAGGTCGACCACCTTCGTCATATGGACTCGATGAAGCAGGTAGAATTATATGCCTGTCAATTTACTCTCACCAACCTTCAACTAGACTATAAGAAATTATCCGCGAAATATGGTCATCTTGATGAAGCGCGAGATGCGGTTGTTAATGAGTATGAAGAGGCTTCGGCTTGTGTCGAAGGTATAATCCCATTTCATCGAGTGTGACCCTGTTTTTTTCTACGCTAACTCCGTGGTGTTGTCTTTTTCAGAGCTCGAGGGACGCCTTCGCGTCACAAATGAAAAACTTGAAAAGGCTCAATCTTCCTTAGCGCAGCAGGAAGAACAGACCAATCACTTCAAGAATTTAGCAGCAACCCGCGAGGAGGCCGTTGGTGCTGCTTCTAGAGAAGTGAATCGGCTATCTTCATTATTATCCCAAGCCCAACAGCGGACAACAGTTATTAAGCACAAGGCTCGTTGTCAATTGGCCGAGGAGACGAACAAGATGCTGGCGAGGATAGAACTTGGCTTAAAGAACGAGCATGGTCTCGTGAAGAACTATCCTCGTCGTCCCGTTCCTTCTGCCTTGTCCGGCTCCTCGGGACCCTCTTCTGGTGGGAGTGTCCCTTCAAGTCTTCGGAATAATCCTGCCGATGGGGCAGCAATCTAGGTAGAGACCGCAACATTTTGTAGGGTCCGCGACATCCTTATCCTTCCCTTTTTGTAATCATGTAACAAGAATATTTTTTGCTGATATCCTGTAAAAGGAATATTTTTTGATGTGTATCTTTGAATTGGTCTTTCACCTCTTGTAATCATCCATTATGAAGTGAATCTTCTTCTTGATATACCTGCAATGTTGGTTTGTTTTTATTTTAAGCATTTGTGAAAAAACAAAACAAAAGTTTTTAAGTGTTTGGGTGCGATACTGAAGGAAGGTACCTTCGTGATCGTCTTGAGACCTGTCACCCCGCTGGCGAATCCTGGGCCAGAGGATTCCCAGACGGTGGGGGCCGGGGAAACGTTCTAGGATATGGGATTAAAATATTTACACACCCATTCCGTCGACCCGTTGCCTTAAGATTGGTTGGGTATCTCTTTCTGCTGGGTGCCTTCCCCCTGGTCCTACACTTATGGACACTGATGGGGGAGCCCTGAGAGATTGTAGATTAACTACTTTCCCCAATATTGTCGGTAGATTCCGCTGACTTGATAATTTGAAAGCTTGTTTGATTGATAAGTTGAGGCCTGCAATTCCTCTTCCATAGATAGAAACATGTGGAGCGGTCAGGCTCCCTTCTTCTTCTGGTACACTCCAAGCAGATTCAAATCTGCGTTGCTCCTATGGGAAGTATGGTTTGAGACACTTAGCATTCCAAGGATGCCAGAGGATTTCGCCTTTTAGATTACGAAGGTAGTAGGAACCGTTACCCGCAACGTCGTGTATTATAAAAGGTCCTCCCCACGTGGGTCCTAACTTTCCCCATTTCTTTTCTTGCTGATACCGTGGGATTGTTCTCAACACATACTGCCCCTCTACAAAATTCCGCAGCTTTACCTTTTTGTTGTACTCCCTTGCTAGTCTTCGTTGATAATTTTCCATCTTTTGTAATGCTACTTCCCTTCTTCCTTCCAAGTCGTCCAACCTTTCTAACATCATATCTGTTGTGAGGTTTTTCTCCCAAGCTTCGGTCTTCGTGGTTGGCATGAGGATTTCCGTAGGTATGACTGCTTCAGCTCCATAAGTTAGAAGAAACGGGGATTCCCCGGTGGCGGATCTTCGTGTTGTCCTGTATGCCCATAACACATTGTGCAGTTGTTCGCACCATCTTCCCTTATGCTCGTCTAATTGTTTTTTGAGTATAAGGGCGAGGGTCTTGTTGGTAGCTTCCGCTTGTCCGTTGCTTTGGGGGTATATGGGGGTGGACTTGTTCTTTCTTATTTTGAAAGTATCGAAGAGCATGTCTATATTTTTTCCCTGTAATTGCTTGCCGTTATCAGATACAATTTCAGCGGGTATACCAAATCTGCAAATGATGTTCTGGAATATGAAAGTAAACACATCCGCGTCTCTGATCCTGGCCAAGGCCTTAGCCTCCACCCATTTACTGAAGTAGTCCGTGGCTACTATCAAAAATCGTCTCTTCCCTGATCCTTCGATGAAAGGCCCGACGATGTCTACGCCCCATTTTTCAAATGGCCACGGGCTATCGACGGAGTTTAACATTGTTGCCGGCGCGTGGATCTTTTTTGCGAAGCGCTGACATTCTTCACATCGTCGGGACATCCTCGCGGCATCTTGTATCATTGTCGGCCAGTAATATCCTTGCGTTTTTGCTTTGTCAGCTAGTGATCTCATGCCGCTATGATTCCCTGCGTCACCATAATGGATATCATTTAGAATTCGATGCCACTCTTTTCGGGACAAACAACGTAGTAATGGTCCAAGGAAGGATTTCCTATACAGGACCCCATCCCGAAGATCATATCTTCCCACTTTAGAGAGTATCTTCCTAGCTTGTTTCTGATCCGCAGGTAAGCTTCCTTTTTCGAGAAAGGCATGTATTGTCACCCTCCAGTCATCTTGGTTGCTGAAGTCTTCGTCTTGATTTGCTCTTGACAGGATATCCTCTTCGTCAAAGTCATTATGGATGTCTTCTCCTACCTGGTCTTCGATATTTTCTTCCACCGTATCTTGATTGGTAGCGAAGGAGAATTGAGATGCAATCGAAGGCTCGTATACCCTTGCTATTTTAATAGCTTCGGCATTTTTATCCCTCAGCATGGATGATATATATGCTAGGGAATCCGCGTGCCTGAGGTCCCTTCTGCATAAGTGCCGGAACTTAATGTTCGGGATTTGTGATGCCAATGTTTGGACCAAGGCCATGTAAGCTGAGAGGGTGTCATCGTACACATTATACTCGAGCCCTATTTGCCGTATGACAAGCTGCGAATCACTTGTCAGCCTTACATCGGTTACCCCCATATCTATTATTATACGTAGGGCATGTACGACAGCTTCGTATTCAACAATGTTGTTGGTATGCTCTTTGAATTCCAATCTAAGTGCCTGTATAATCCTTTCTCCAGTTGGGGTGATAATGACAATGCCTATTCCTGCTCCTTCCTTATTTTTAGATCCGTCGACAAAGACTTCCCATTGTCTTTGACTCGCAGGTTCGAGGATATCCATTGGATCCTTGATTTCTTCCTCGGCTTCTGGTATTCCCTTAATCTCTTCGTCGCTGTCAAGGGGGAGGTCTGCTAAGAAATCTTCCAGAACTTGGGACTTCTGAGAATGTTGAATTTCATGAATGATGTTGAATTGGTCCAGATGGGTGTTCCATTTGGCTATTCGGCCCACTTTTCCCGTGCTTTTGAGGACTGCTTCCAATGGTGCTTTGCATGGTACCCTGACGAGGTGAGTTAGGAAGTAGGTTCTCAGTTTTTGGGTAGCCCATACCAGTGCGAGGATGAGTTGTTCAATCTTAGTATAATTTCTTTCCGCAGAATTGAGGGTCTTGCTGACGTAATAGATAGGCTGTTCTACCTTTGTATTGGTTTTGACTAATACCGCGCTGACTGCGTCCTCCGTTGCTGCTATGTACAGTGCCAAAACCTCATCAGGGTCTGGCTTCTGCAGGATCGGGATTGAGGCTAGATGTTCTTTGATTTTTTGGAACGCTTCCTCGCATTCAGCGGTCCATTCGAACCTGCTCCCTTTTTTGAGAATATTGAAGAAATGTTTGCATTTGTCTGAAGACCGTGCAATAAATCTGCCCAACGCTGCTATAGAGCCATTGAGCTTCTGCACTTCCTTTAGATTCTTTGGGGACGGCATCTCTACTATGGCTTGAATCTGTGTTGGGTCTACCTCGATGCCCCTTTTTGTTACCAGATACCCGAGGAACTTCCCCGAGGTGACACCGAAAGTACATTTCTCCGGATTCACTTTCATGTGATGCTGTCTCATTGCTTCGAAGATATTCCTCAGGTCCTGGTGGTGATTTTTATGCAGCTTGCTTTTGACGAGCATGTCGTCCACGTAGACTTCTAGGGTTCCTCCAATCCATGGCTTGAAGATAGCATCGACCATCCTTTGGTATGTTGCCCTTGCGTTTCGAAGTCCGAAAGGCATTCTGGTATAGCAATAAAGGCCATGTGGGGTATAGAACGCTGTGTGTGGCTGATCTTCTTCTGCCAGGGCTACTTGGTTGTAGCCAGAATGTCCATCCATGAATGATAGTTCTTCGTATCCTTCTACTGCTTCTACCAGCTGGTCTATGCTCGGTAGGGGATAGCTGTCCTTTGGACATGCCTTGTTGAGATTAGTAAAGTCGATGCATATTCTAACCCCTCTATTTTTCTTAGGAACAATGACCATGTTGGAGATCCAGGTAGGATACTTGACTTCCTTGATAAATCCTGCGTCTAGTAGCTTCCGAAGTTCTGTTTCTACTGCCTCATGATACTCTGGAGCCACTTTTCGTATTTTCTGCCTGAACGGGGGCGTGCCCGGTTTGATGCGTAGTTCATGTTGGATTACTTTTGGGTCAATCCCCGGCATATCTCCTAACTTCCAGGCGAACACATCCGCATATTCCTTAAGTAATTTGGTTAAGGAATGTTCTCTTCCTTCGTCCATTATGGTCCCGATTTTGATCATCTTCGGGTCTTCTTCCGTTCCTATGTTGATTTCCTTTACGGGTTCTACTGGTGTGAACACAGGCTTCGGGTTTCCGAGGACTGGGACGCTCTTTAATTGCTATTTAGCGTGTTTCTGTTCTTCGCTGGTTGTTGAGGTACTTGTTTCTGTGCTTTGGACATTACCATCTTTCGTCAAGCCCTTTCCTGTAGTTTCCTTAAGGAACAGGTCTACGGCATTCTCTTTCGCGGTTTCTTGATTTTTTACTCTTCGGATTTTTCGCTGCTCTTCTTGCTCATTGTTGATATGATCCTGAGTGGCCTGGCACTCTCGCGTAGTGATCCGATCTCCCTTGATCTCCATTATTCCCTCAGGTGTTGGAAATCTGAGATATTGGTGGTATGTTTCCGCAACTCCTTTGAGCTTATGTATCCATTTTCGTCCAATAATAGCGTTGTAGGGGGAAGGGGTGTCCACCACACTGAATCGGGTTTCCAGTTTCATGGGCCCTGCGTTAACCTGCAACACGATGTCTCCCAAGGGCTTCGTGGCTGCTCCATTGAATCCGTAGATGGTGTGATAAGAGGTCATTAACTGTTCATCATGGAGCTTCATCCGTTTGAATGCATCATAGAATAGGACGTTTACAGAGCTTCCCCCGTCTATGAGGATCTTTTTGAGGTTACATCCAGCTACTGGTAATGTTAGGACCAAGGGATCGTTATGGTCTTCCATATCTTCTTCGATATCCTCGGCATCGAAGATGATAGGAGATTCCATCCATTCTTCGTGTTCGTCCACCGCTATCCCATCGACCTTATATAACTCGCAGCGGTCTTCGAATTGCTTCCGTAACCTTTTTCCAATCTGCGCTGTGAGTGAGGGTCATGTGGCTTCGGAACACGAGATGGTGTTGATTGTTCGGTTTCCTTCCGGAAGTTGGACTGGTTTGGTTCGCTTGGATCTGTCCTCGGTAACATACTTTCGTATGTAATGTTTGAGCTCTCCCGCATCAATTAATTTTTGGATCATTATTTTAAGGTTCTTGCACTTTTCGGTCTGGTGTCCGTTGAAACAGTGATATTCACAGTAATCTTTAGACTTCTCGGATCTCGGGGGCTGCTTTCCCTTAGACCATGGCCACTCTAAGTTTTCCCTCCCTTTGATCTCTCGTAGGATACGAACATAGCTAGCGTTGAGTTTCGTGTAAACTTGACCTTCGAATTTTCGGTCACCTGTTCTTCGTTCATCCCTTCGTTCCTTCCTATCTTCGTGAGGTCTCTCCCCTGAGCAACTCCTTTTGGCCCCATTGGTTTGTTCCGCTGAATTGGTGCGGTGAGACTTCTGTGGATATGCCCTCGGGTTTTCCCGTTGAATTTCTTCAAGTCGAGCGTGCTTTTCGATAATTATTCGAAGATCTCCCTCTGTCTTGGGCACGCTCCCATGAATTTCAACAAATAGGGGACTCATTCGGTCTAAGCCCCATTTGTAGCAATTGATGCTTACCACTGGGTCCACGCTCCCTATGGCTTGGCAGATCTTGTGCCATCTGTTAGTGTACTCCCTCGTGGTTTCCTTGTAGCCAATTGCTAGTGAAAAGAGCTTATCCATTCCGGTGTTTACCGTCTTGTTGTACATGTATGTTCTTAAGAATTTCTCTGCGAGTTGGTCGTATGAGTGGATGGAGTTTGGTGGCAGATTATCAAACCATGATAACGCCGATCCCTTCAGGATTGACGGGAAGTATCTGCAGAGTACGGCGTCGTTCTGACCCCATCTAGATAAGACACGGTTGTATTACCGAATATGCGCAGCAGGGTCGCTGGATCCATCATAGATTCGAACGTTGGGACATGGCATTTCAGAGGAATAGGGGTGTTGGCCAAGCGATGAGTTAAGGGCGTGGAGTTAGCTTCTCTCATGACCTCTTCTAACCTCCCCCCGCCTTGTTTATTTTTTAATTTCCTGATCTCGGCCATCATCTCATCTCGTAGTTCCTCCATTGCGCGTTGGTGCTCTAAATTCTTCGGCTCATTATCGTCTGACTCTCCATCGTCATAATCCGGGTCGGATACGCTACGTCCCCTTGTCGCGTCTTCATTAGCCGCTATGAAGACTCTACAGTCTCGGTTTGGCTCTGGTGCTTTGGAGCTTGCTTCATCAAGTTGTTGGCTGGTCTTCGTGCTTAGAGCAATCCGCTCCTTTAAATCTTGATTTTCTCTGGCCAACAGGGCTACAGCTTCTGCGTAAACCTGCTGGCTCTTCCTCAGTTCCTCAAGCTCAGCCATTAGTCGGTGTGATTGGTTGGACCCCTGATTGGGAGTCCCAGCGCGTGCTGCTACAGCCATGGTGCCGCCCTCCTCCATGGTCTGTACTAAAAGTGGCAGGGGTTCAGCTTTGGTTGCTGGTATTTCCAAATTGGGGTGAGCGCCCCTCTGCGGTGCTAGAGCCGCCGGTATGGTTTGATTTTGATCATTTGTTAGTGGCATTCCAAAAGTTAGAAAGTGCGCGGGTTGGAATGTTCTGGATTCATCCACCCTTTCTCTTGGTTGATTAAGTTGACTCATGGCGAAGGTATTTCTAGCCTCCGCAGCCTTCGGGACTACCGCAGCCTCCCCGTACTTTGTCGCTGCTGCTCTGAGAACCGCCGCTGCAACTGAATTAGCGTTCATAGGTGAAGTGATTTCCGCAGTATCTTTCCTTCGATTGGTCATTTTAGATTTATCTCCTTTCTGCTTGCTTCGGGTGATGACCGGGGTTGTCCTGGGTGTTTCTTTTGACAAAGCTTTGGATTTTCCTGCTTCCTGCGTCTTTTCCATCACGTGCCCTTTTGTTGATAATGAAATCTTGCCGAAACTTGCCTTCTTTACTCACAATACGTTCTTTCTGCATAAGTTATTTCAAACAACAAAAACGGGAATATCCGTGTGAAGCGGGTTAGTTGGCGAAATACAATCTTTCAAGAGAAAATTAATACACGCAAGTTATAATATACGGGTTAAAGTTTTATTAAAGGTGATCCTTAGTATAAAAACTACGAAAATTGTAAATCCGCGGATTAGAACAATAACTCTTATCGAAGATAAAAGGTGGGTTTTGGAACATAATACAGTTAACGAATGATCTATACGGACCGAGCTGATAAATCAGAGCAATCATATGCCAATTTAAAATGAAATCACAGGACAAGATAAATCTTTTACCGGGACGAAGTTCCTGTTTCTAGCGCCAAATTGTGAGCACACAAACCTGCGAGGGGGTCCGAACGCTCACAATCAATCATTATCATCTAAAGAGATTGTGATGATGATATCCTGGTGTTGATTCATTGGCTCAAAACCTTCGGGTTTATCATGGCCTCATCTAACAACTCCATGCGAGGCGTTTGCGCATGGGATATAAGTATTAAGGAAAACAAAACATATAAGTAAACATACATGGAGCTAAATAAATGTAAAGTGCTGAAATGTAAATAAGACCAAGGTTTACGTGGTTCAGCACTAAGGCCTACATCCACGGGGTTTGTTGTTTTACTATGTTCTTCACGGTTACACGAATAGTCGAATGACTTTTGGGTTTACATGTTTCTCTCTTCTAAGTGATTAACTTACCCTTGCAATCTCTCTCTCTCTCTCTCTCCTTCTCTTCCTGATTTTTCCGATCCCCTTTCCTCTTGGTGGAGATGGGGTATTTATAAGGTTAGAATGTGGGACCCATCTCTGAAGACCGTTGGAACCTTATCTTCTTGTGTTCTTGCGTCTATCACGCGGAAGTCTGCGTTTGCCCCTTGATCCCGCAGAGGCATCCTCGCTCGTTCCACAGGTTGGTCGACACGTACACTGCTCAGAGTGTTTAATGCGGGTAGTTGAGGGGTCTGCTCGTGTCAGACAAGTGTCTTCTGCCCCTGTCAGTTCGTGTCAGCTAACTTTCTCTCCACCGTTGATCTTAGCTTCTCTTTTGGGGATGAGATAAAGTAACTCCTCGGGGTTTATTTGGTGTTTCGTGACGCATCATGTTTTGATGTTTTGGCCTGCATGCTTTCCACGTATCTTTTTATATACACGTGTCTGATAGTGAGATATATGTGTACACACAACCGGTATAATAGTAAAATAATAAAGGGTAATGCAGACAATATAGCAAGTATGGCGTCCTCTTCGGAGATCCCTCTCATCAAATCTTCCCTTGTTCTAGTTGGTACATCAATCTGTACCATTTTAGTGGATCGTTTTGGGAGGCGAAGACTTCTTCTTGTTAGCATATCTGGAATAATATTATCTCTTGGGTTATTATCTTTGGTATTCAGTATTGGTAGCATAGAGAATATAGATTTTTGGTACAATACTGGTGAAGAAAGAGCATCATGTATGGGATTGTTGGCATTGTTGGCGTTAGCAATATACATAATTTTCTACTCGTTGGGTATTGGAACAGTTCCATGGATCATAAACTCAGAGATATATCCAGGGAAATATAGAACTGTTTGTTTGGCAATGACCAATGTGGTTTATTGGTGTTCCAAGATGATTGTGCAAGATTTGGTTTTTGACAGCTTGGGGTGCCATCTTTCAGTTGCACAAATGCTCTTTTTATTGTGTTTGTTTTCAACAGTAGTGGTCTTTTCATCTACTTTTACATACCAGAGACCAAAAGGTTACAACTTGAAGACATCCAGAAGGTTTTGCTGTCGAAATGGATGATTATCACCAGGATAATGGAGAACCCAAGGATCGATGTTCTAATTGTTAAGTAAATTGTTCAATAACTAAATATTTTCTTGATCTTTTACTGTAGAGCCAGCTAGCAAAAAGTAATCAGCATTTAGCTTTCGTGATTTATTCTTAAATACTCTCTCTCTTTTTTTTAATAGGCCAGTTTATATAAATAAAAATTTAAAAAAAATAGGTCAGGAAAGTCAAATGTTATTTTAATTTTTTGGGACCACTTTTCTCTTAACTTCTTTTGATGACAAGTGTCGTGGACCACTTCACTTTACTTCTTTTGTTAACAAGTGTCATGTGGACCATTTCACTTCACTTCTTTTATTAACAAGTGTCATGAGGACCACTTTCAATGATTAGTTCTCTTAATTTCCTTAAATTTTGTTAAAAACAAAACTGGCATATTAAAAAAGAACGAAGGGAGTAGTATTTATCAGAGGTTTACTGTAAAATCTAAGAAATACCATGGTACCCATGGAGGTCTAACTGATCATACGATTTAGTAATGTTTTTTCGAACACATAAATACATGAAAAAATAGAACTGACCGTTATCAGACCCGATTCAAGCAGATACCTATTACTTGCAATTGGTTCCATAAAGACCCGTAAATGACCCGCAACCTCCACGTGGTGGTGGTTTTAGAGCATCTCCAACATCGGATGTAAGAAATCCTACATGGAAATCTAATTAAGACTTATATTTAGAAGATTTTACACACGTAATAAACATAGGACTCCTGGATTAAAAATTATTTCGAATAGTGAAGGATTTACTTTAACTGAAGATGAAAAATAGTTAGAATATTTAAAAATAGTTAGGTTAAAAATCATCTCCAACATCTCGAATAGTTAATATATTTCGTATTATAAAATCTTAATTTTTTAATTCAACTTTAACTAATTTAAAAAAAAATAAAAATAAAATATGACGTGAAGGTGCATGTGAAGGTGTGAATAAGACTTTTTTTAACACCTTCATATTTATTTTCCCATCCCTCCTAGTTTGTAGGATCCAACTATTGGAGATAGATATATGTTAATTGAGGGGTCTAAAATCTTACATGTCATGAAAAATAAAAAGATTCACCTTCTATTGGAGATGCTTTTAGTGGTAAATCGAATGAGGTTGATATCCATAGAAGAAGATAATCCTCCCTCCCTCCCTCCCTCCCTCCCTCCAAATAAAATAATATATATATATCCACTATTCATCAAGGACACGTATTTGCTTCAAAATAGTAAAAGTGAAAAGGTTTAATATTTTCCAAAAAAGAAAAAAGGTAAATCTTATCTAAGATTTCCACCTTAGATATGTCTTCCACTTGTCTACCATTTATAGGTTGTTGTAATTATAGATAGGATTCTCAAAAAAGAAAATCTTATCTCTTTTGTTTCTTGCAAACTTTCCCCTATATAAATACCCCTTAAGGGAAAGGGAAAGGGCAAGTTTTTAGTTCTCAAGAGTCATTGTCTATAAGTTTGGTGTGCTATCTATTAAGGAATAAAAGACTACTTTGTAAGTATCTCTACCCGTTATCTATGTTTTAAATTTCTTTTAATTATGAAGATTCCTTTTAATTTTCTATTAATCATTTTCTAAATTATCTTTCAATCACTATTTCTATTTATTAGTTTTAATAATATATTCTGTTTTGAAGTTATATATATATATATATATATATATATATATATATATATATATATATATATATATATATTCTGTTTCAATATAAAGATTATATAAAACCTGGGAACGTTTTGGTATCAGAGCCATTTAAAAGGGGAGATAAAGTACTAAATATTAGTCGCAGTGAGCTCGTAAAATAAAACCTCTTTAAAAAATTAGAGCATTGATTCCTGTTGACCGTTTACAGCTTTATAAACCCTAATTATGGCTAGCTTTGTCAGATCGTTTTCAAAGAAAAATAGTTTGAAAAATAAAATAACCCTTAATTCAGAAGAGGTCATAATGCATGACATTGAAAAACAATTACAAAATTGGAATATTCCTAAAGTTCCAGTTAATGAAGTATATAAGAAAGGATCTTTTTAATTCAGAAGCGATTACGCAATTAAAACTGTAGAAAAGACCATATCTATAATTGATTCGAATGATAATTTTGAGCTTTTCTCTCCTAGAATGATAGAAGATCATAAACAAAAAATATTTAATTATCTTCATATAGGCTTAATCCAAATAGTCGTAAAACCATTGACAAGGACAGGATTAAATAATTCTGTACTCTTATGTGTCAGGGATTGTAGACACAATAAATTCACTGATTCATTATTAGGAATTATTGAGTCCACCTTATGTGAAGGTCCAATTTATTTTAATTGTTTCCCAAATTTTTCGGTGTCTCTGTCTGATCCAGGACTCCTTAAAACTCTAACTTTAAATGTTAGAACTTAGGGGTTTGATATGGTCGCAGGGTCGCAGAACTTAGCTGTTGTGTATAGAATATATTATAAGGTTATGAATACCTTATGTCCTAATGCTCAAGTTTATGACACAAAAGGTCAGACTACTCTTTTTCATACCAATATTCGTAAAGCCCATACAGTTATTCCCAGAACCATAAAGTGGGATCAGGTTACCCTCTCTGAAAAGTGGACTTTACAGGTAGAAGTTCCAGCAAAGCCTTGCCAAAACCAAAATCTCCAACAAATAATTGAATATGAAGATGGAGATGTGGAAACACAGTTTACATCTTTCAGGAAAACTAGGCTTAAGATATCAGAAGGCGAGGGAAGTGCACCAAGGCCATCCGTAGCATCTTCTTCTTATACAGATCCTATTCATAATTTTATAAATGACCCAAATGATATTATTATAGAAGGAGTTAAACAAACCACACATCAGGTTAATAAACCTTATTATAAAGTAGAAACGCCAAAATCTACGGTTAGAAATATTCCTGAACAAGTAGATAAATGTGATCCAAAAACCATCATTGGATTTACAAGAACTTCGAAAAGAGTATGATAGTTTAGAAAATACAAATAAAAGGGCTTGGTTTGAATCCAACTTTAGTTCTAATAGAAGAACAAGAATATATAAAACTTATGCTCTATACTTAAGTCATAATAAAAATCCAAACCCATTTTTCACCTGGTTTGAAGATTTTACCAAAACTTGCAATTTAAATAAATATAAGAGATCGCTTAATATGTTGGAAACCCATTTTCAATCTTATACGACAAAAGATGGAAATGTTATTCATTGAATCCATCCACCAGAAGTAGTCCTTGATATCAAAGGTGCTATAGCAGCCCCATACAAATTAGAACATAAGGGAACTGATTCAGTAGCTAACCATAAAGATATTGGTCAGTTAATACAACAAAATAACTACACCAATTTATATTTACATTCAATAGGAAAACAAACGACAAGAATTGAAGGCTTGTTAAACAAGGATAAAATCCAACATATACAACCTAATGAGCTTAAACTTAATCAGGCACCATCTAGTGGATTATTATTTAAACCAAACCCAATAATAGATCCAAATGTCTTCAGGTTGTCCAACCCAGATAATAGCTTTGTAGATGCACTAGTAGAAAATCTAGGAAAATTAAGCTTATCTGCTTCAGGCCCATCTAAAGCATCCAAACAATCAAAAGAAGGAATAAATGTTCTGTCCAAACACGAAGAATACAGTGATATAGATACAGAAGAACTGGAAGAAATTTTTCATTCATCAAATTCTGGTAATATTAACAACAATTTTGATGACATTAATAAAATATATTTTGGAAAAAATAAATATACGCCGACAGTTCCTACTAGAAATTATTACCCTAGACCAACACCGGTAGATTTACAACTGGAAGAGGATTATAATTGGAATCAGACTTCGTTTGATGGAAGATCTATAGTTGATTGGAACATAGATGGTATGACAGAATACCAAATAGTAAATATTATAAGACAAATGTCGATGTATGCTTATGCTTCTAGACTCATTAAAAACCCAGAAAAACAAATTGCTGAATCTATAGTTACTGGATTTACTGGCCAACTTAAAGGATGGTGGGATTTCCATATGTCCTACCAGGCAAAATATAGCATTTATATGGCAAAGAAACCAATCAAGCTAGAAGATGGTACTGAATACTCTCAGGAAGATATTGTTAGTACCCTACTTTATACCATTGGCCTGCACTTTGTAGGAAGTAATAGCCAACAAATGGAAAGATCTAGGGAATTACTTATTAATCTTAAATGTCCTACCCTCTCCCATTATAGATGGTACAAGGATGTATTCTTCTCAAAATTGTTTAGCAGAGAAGATTGTTCCTCTAATTCTGATTTTTGGAAAGAGAAATTCGTCTCAGGATTACCCCCTCTGTTTGCTGAAAGGGTTAGAAATAGACTAAAATCAAAAAATATTCAACAATGTATTGAGATGGCGAATATACTTTTGGCCAACTATCTTCTGAAATTGTATGTAAAGGTTTAGCTTTATGCTCGGACATAAAGCTACATAGAAAAATACAAAAGAATAAATTATCTAACAGGCAAGAGTTAGGTGATTTTTGTGAGCAATTTGGATACACTAATATACCATCCACGTTATTATCTAGGAAGAAAGGTACTCGACCACCTTCCCATAACAATCCTAAGACTACTGGATATCCTAATAGGTATCCATTGAAATCTAAACGACCCAATTTTAGAAAAAAACAATAAGACACAAAAATTAAATAAAAAGACTAATAAGTCACTTCCGGTCTGTTACAAGTGTGGAAAAATTGTGCATTATAGTAATAAGTGTCGTACAAAACAAAAAATAAATGAGCTTAATCTAGACGAAAGTCTCAAACGTCAACTAGAACAAGTCCTCTTAATGGACTCCGATCTATCTGAAGAGGATGAATCATCCTCCTCAGAAAATGATTCAGGGACAATTTCAGGATTGGAGGATGATGAATGTACAGATGGTTGTTCTTGTAAAAATTGTTTTCATAAACAAATATCTAGTCTAGGAATTAATGTCCTCACCAATGAAGAAAATTTTATATTAGATTTAACTGATAAAATTGAAAATCCAGAATCAAAGCGAATAGCTTTAGAAAAATATATTGAAGTGGCTAAAAGAGCACCAAAACAAGAGAAAATTGAAACTTCTTACAAACCTTATAGTTTTAAGGAAATAATGGCAAGAGTAGAAAATCATCACATTAAAAAAGAACCATCAGTCAATGATCTTAGGGCATAAGTTAATCAGTGTAAAGAAGAATTAAGAAGTCTTAAGCAAAGAGTCCAGATATTGGAACTTCATAAACCAGTAGACTGTGAGTATGACTCACAAGAAGAAAACTCTTTTGATGAAATTTTACAAAACTACCAGACTCATATTACTACACATATAGATAAACCAGAATCACCTACTAATAACCAGGATATCGAAATATGCAATTCATTAATATAATATATAAAGTAATCACTCAAAAGTGGTACACCTTAGTCACCCTAATCATAGGAAAAGAATACCGTTTTGAAACTATGGCACTCATAGATTCGGGTGCAGATCTAAACTGCTTAAATGAAGGATTAATTCCTATAAAGTATTTTAGCAAAACAATCCAAGTTCTTAATACTGCAGATGGAAACAAATTGATAATTAATTACAAATTATCTGATGCTGCGGTGTGTAATAATGGTATTTGTCTAGCGATACCATTTATCATGGTAAAGAATTTATCTCAATCCTGCATACTAGGGACTCAATTCTTGAATATTTTATACCCGTTAAGTATTAACAATACGGGGATTGAATCCCTCATTCAGAGACATAAAATATTATTTGAATTTGTCTCTGAACCTAGGCAAAAATTTATTAACCAGGTTCAAGAAAAAATCAAGCACAAAGAAAAAATTTTGTTCTTCTTAAAAGAGGAGATTCAGTATAAGCAAATAGAAGAGAAACTAAATTGCCTAAAACTCCAAAAACAAATCAATGATTTTAATGATCTTCTAGTGAAAGAAGTTTGTGCTGAAATCCCAAATGCATTCTGGGAAAGAATACAACATATAGTAGAATTACCTTATGAACCAGATTTTTCTGAAAAAATGATTCCAACAAAAGCCAGACCAACTCAAATGAACAATAGATTATTAGAAATATGTAAATCTGAAATTCAAGATTTACTAGATAAAGGTTTGATTAGAAAAAGTTACTCTCCTTGGAGTTGTCCTGCATTTTATGTAGAAAAAGCAGCTGAATTAGAAAGAGGAGTTCCGAGATTAGTCATCAACTATAAGCCTTTGAATAAAGAATTAAGATGGATTAGGTATCCAATTCCTAATAAAAAAGATCTTTTAGATAGATTACATAATGCTGTCATATTTTCAAAATCTGACTTAAAGTCAGGATATTGGCAAATTCAAATCGCAGAAAAAGACAAGTATAAAACTGCATTTACGGTTCCCTTTGGACATTATGAATGGAATGTTATGCCATTTGGTTTAAAAAATGCTCCATCAGAATTTCAATATATTATGAATAACATATTTAATTCTTATTCAACTTTTACAATTGTATACATTGATGATGTATTAATATATTCTGAATCAATTGAGCAACATTTTAAACACTTATCAATATTCCTCAAAATAGTAAAACAGGCCGGATTAGTGGTATCTACAAAAAAGATGAAAATATTTCAAACCCAGGTTAGATTCCTTGGTCACAATATTAATAAAGGTACTATAATACCTATAGAACGGGCTATATCCTTTGCTGATAAATTTCCTGATGAAATCAAGGATAAAAAACAGTTACAAAGATTCTTAGGAAGCTTAAATTATATAGAAGATTTTTATAAGGATTTAGCTAAGGATAGAAAACCTCTATATGCAAGATTACGGAAAAACCCTGCTAATTGGAGCATTGAGCATACAACTGCTGTTATAAAAATCAAAGCTAAAGATAAAGAATTGCCATGCCTAACTATAGCGAATCCAACAGCCTACAAAATAGTTGAGACTGATGCTTCAGATGTCGGATATGGAGGAATCCTTAAACAAAGGATTCATAATAAAGAGCAATTAGTAAGATATACCTCAAATGTATGGAAATCGGCACAACAAAATTACTCAACCATTAAAAAAGAAATATTGGCAATAATTCATTGTGTTACTAAATTTGAAAGTGATTTGTTAAACCAGGAATTTCTTATTAGAGTGGATTGTCAGGCAGCTAAGGAAGTATTGGTAAAGGATGTTAAAAATTTAGCCTCTCGACAAATTTTTGCAAGATGGAAAGCCATTTTATCAGCGTTTGATTTCAAAATTGAATATATAAAAGGTGAAACTAATTCTCTAACTGATTTCTTGACTCGTGAATTTTTGCAGGGGAAGCATGGACTGCCAGATAACTAGGGGAAGGGCTCCTCAATTTTCTTAACCATCTCCTAATAAAAGGAACAAAAGTAATCCTATTATGATTAAAGGAAACCCAAATAAGGGAAAACAATATTCTTCTTCAGAAGAAAAGTCGGCATTTATAATGTCTGCATCAATACCGCTTTTAGTGGTAGAAACAGAACATGCTAACAGAGATCCTGCAGAAGTTGCAAGCATGTACTTAAAAGAGCATACTTTACCACATTATGGTAAAACTAGAGAGTTTTATGAAACAATACTCATAGAGACAGGATCTATCCTTTTAACACATAACACGGCCAACAGTAATGGTAATGGTCCTCCTGCGTTCTCCAAGCTTGTTATTCTTAAGGTATTATCAAACCGAGATTGGGGAATGAACCCTCATGGGTTAAAAAAATTCAATGATCACCCCCATATCAAACCGAGATCATATTCGTATACTGATTATATTAAAGCATGGACACATATTTTTTGCTATCAAACTCAGAGATTCTCTCATTCCTGGTATATTGGTTTTAAACTCAATACAATCAAAGAGCTACCAAATTGGTTCAGAGCATGGCTAAGTAGCTGGGGGCCATGCCCGGAGATTTTACCTGCATATATTGTAGATATGTTAAATAAGTTTATCAAGCCTAATAGCCAATCTTATGATATAAGAAGATTAATGCAGTGGTTCTTTATACTGTATGAAATCCCATGGATTCTAAGATGGAATTATTCGATTCCACAAGATAATGATCCTGATTGGGATTATATCCCTTATTTAGAAAGGCAATTATATATCAAATGGTGGGATATATATAATGCATCACATCTACAACCATCTACATTTAACATGCAGTTTGTTGCAGCTCAGCTTATGGTATCGGCATCAACCACCTTAATGCCGATGGAATTCTCAACCCACATACTCGCACTAAAGCATAGGCACGGGGACTTGTCAAAGGAAGAATTTAAGAAGCAGATTTTGGAGGCACTTGACAACGAAGATTTGGGTTCCCAACCATCCTCGTCAAAAACCTTTGAGGAAGAAGAGATAAAATCGGAAAATACAGATGACCTAAATGCAAATGGTGATGATTGCTTTGGAATGATACAGAAGACCTTAATTCGTGAAAGAAATCATCACCATTTGCATTTAGGTCTTCTGTATTTTCCGATTTTATCTCTTCTTCCTCAAAGGTTTTTGACGAGGACGGTTGGGAACCCAAATCTTCATTATCAAGTGCCTCCAAAATCTGCTTATTAAATTCTTCCTTTGACAAGTCCCCGTGCCTATGATTTAGTGCGAGTATGTGGGTTGAGAATTCCATCGGCATTGAGGTGGTTGATGCCGATACCATAAGCTGAGCTGCAACAAACTGCATGTTAAATTTAGATTGTTGTAGATGTGCTGCATTATATCTATCCCACCATTTGATATATAATTGCCTTTCTAAATAAGGGATATAATCCCAATCAGGATCATTATCTTGTGGAATCGAATAATTCCATCTTAGAATCCATGGGATTTCATACAGTATAAAGAACCACTACATTAATCTTCTTATATCATAATATTGGCTATTAGCCTTGATAAACTTGTTTAACATATCTACAATATATGCAGGTAAAATCTCCGGGCATGGCCCCCAGCTACTTAGCCATGCTCTGAACCAATTTGGTAGCTCTTTGATTGTATTGAGTTTAAAACCAATATACCAGGAATGAGAGAATCTCTGAGTTTGATAGCAAAAAATATGTGTCCATGCTTTAATATAATCAGTATACGAATATGATCTCGGTTTGATATGGGGGTGATCATTGAATTTTTTTAACCCATGAGGGTTCATTCCCCAATCTCGGTATGATAATACCTTAAGAATAACAAGCTTGGAGAACGCAGGAGGACCATTACCATTACTGTTGGCCGTGTTATGTGTTAAAAGGATAGATCCTGTCTCTATGAGTATTGTTTTATAAAAATATCTAGTTTTACCATAATGTGGTAAAATATGCTCTTTTAAGTACATGCTTGCAACTTCTGCAGGATCTCTGTTAGCATGTTCTGTTTCTACCGCTAAAAGCGGTATTGATGTGGACATTATAAATGCCGACTTTTCTTCTGAAGAAGAATATTGTTTTCCCTTATTTGGGTTTCCTTTAATCATAATAGGATTACTTTTTTTCCTTTTATTAGGAGATGGTTAAGAAAATTGAGGAGCCCTTCCCCTAGTTATCTGGCAGTCCATGCTTCCCCTGCAAAAATTCACGAGTCAAGAAATCAGTTAGAGAATTAGTTTCACCTTTTATATATTCAATTTTGAAATCAAACGCTGATAAAATGGCTTTCCATCTTGCAAAAATTTGCCGAGAGGCTAAATTTTTAACATCCTTTACCAATACTTCCTTAGCTGCCTGACAATCCACTCTAATAAGAAATTCCTGGTTTAACAAATCACGAATTATTGCCAATATTTCTTTTTTAATGGTTGAGTAATTTTGTTGTGCCGATTTCCATACATTTGAGGTATATCTTACTAATTGCTCTTTATTATGAATCCTTTGTTTAAAGATTCCTCCATATCCGACATCTGAAGCATCAGTCTCAACTATTTTGTAGGATGTTGGATTCGCTATAGTTAGGCATGGCAATTCTTTATCTTTAGCTTTGATTTTTATAACAGCAGTTGTATGCTCACTGCTCCAATTAGCAGGGTTTTTCCGTAATCTTGCATATAGAGGTTTTCTATCCTTAGCTAAATCCTTATAAAAATCTTCTATATAATTTAAGCTTCCTAAGAATCTTTGTAACTGTTTTTTATCCTTGATTTCATCAGGAAATTTATCAGCAAAGGATATAGCCCGTTCTATAGGTATTATAGTACCTTTATTAATATTGTGACCAAGGAATCTAACCTGGGTTTGAAATATTTTCATCTTTTTTGCAGATACCACTAATCCGGCCTGTTTTACTATTTTGAGGAATATTGATAAGTGTTTAAAATGTTGCT
This sequence comes from Papaver somniferum, assembly GCF_003573695.1. Lineage (NCBI taxonomy): Eukaryota > Viridiplantae > Streptophyta > Magnoliopsida > Ranunculales > Papaveraceae > Papaver > Papaver somniferum. The sequence continues at coordinate 96,002,550 of NC_039359.1, forward strand.
CAATTGATTCAGAATATATTAATACATCATCAATGTATACAATTGTAAAAGTTGAATAAGAATTAAATATGTTATTCATAATATATTGAAATCTGATGGAGCATTTTTTAAACCAAATGGCATAACATTCCATTCATAATGTCCAAAGGGAACCGTAAATGCAGTTTTATACTTGTCTTTTTCTGCGATTTGAATTTGCCAATATCCTGACTTTAAGTCAGATTTTGAAAATATGACAGCATTATGTAATCTATCTAAAAGATCTTTTTTATTATGAATTGGATACCTAATCCATCTTAATTCTTTATTCAAAGGCTTATAGTTGATGACTAATCTCGGAACTCCTCTTTCTAATTCAGCTGCTTTTTCTACATAAAATGCAGGACAACTCCAAGGAGAGTAACTTTTTCTAATCAAACCTTTATCTAGTAAATCTTGAATTTCAGATTTACATATTTCTAATAATCTATTGTTCATTTGAGTTGGTTTGGCTTTTATTGGAATCATTTTTTCAGAAAAATCTGGTTCATAAGGTAATTCTACTATATGTTGTATTCTTTCCCAGAATGCATTTGGGATTTCAGCACAAACTTCTTTCACTAGAAGATCATTAAAATCATTGATTTGTTTTTGGAGTTTTGGGCAATTTAGTTTCTCTTCTATTTGCTTATACTGAATCTCCTCTTTTAAGAAGAACAAAATTTTTTCTTTGTGCTTGATTTTTTCTTGAACCTGGTTAATAAATTTTTGCCTATGTTCAGAGACAAATTCAAATAATATTTTATGTCCCTGAATGAGGGCTTCAATGCCCGTATTGTTAATACTTAACGGGTATAACATATTCAAGAATGGAGTCCCTAATATGCAGGATTGAGATAAATTCTTTACCATGATAAATGGTGTCGCTAGACAAATACCATTACTACACACCGCAACATCAGATAATTTGTAATTAATTATCAATTTGTTTCCATCTGCAGTATTAAGAACTTGGATTGTTTTTCTAAAATACTTTGTGGGAATTAATCCTTCATTTAAGCAGTTTAGATCTGCACCCGAATCTATGAGTGCCATAGTTTCAAAACGGTATTCTTTTCCTATGATTAGGGTGACTAAGGTGTACCACTTTTGAGTGATTACTTTATATATTATATTAATGAATTGCATGTTTTCGATATCCTGGTTATTAGTAGGTGATTCTGGTTTATCTATATGTGTAGTAATATGAGTCTGGTAGTTTTGTAAAATTTCATCAAAAGAGTTTTCTTCTTGTGAGTCATACTCACAGTCTACTGGTTTATGAAGTTCCAATATCTGGATTCTTTGCTTAAGACTTCTTAATTCTTCTTTAAACTGATTAACTTCTGCCCTAAGATCATTGACTGATGGTTCTTTTTTAATGTGATGATTTTCTACTCTTGCCATTATTTCCTTAAAACTATAAGGTTTGTAAGAAGTTTCGATTTTCTCTTGTTTTGGTGCTCTTTTAGCTACTTCAATATATTTTTCTAAAGCTATTCGCTTTGATTCTGGATTTTCAATTTTATCAATTAACTCTAATATAAAATTTTCTTCATTGGTGAGGACATTAATTCCTAGACTAGATATTTGTTTATGAAAACAATTTTTACAAGAACAACCATCTGTACATTCATCATCCTCCAATCCTGAAATTGTCCCTGAATCATTTTCTGAGGAGGATGATTCATCCTCTTCAGATAGATCGGAGTCCATTAAGAGGACTTGTTCTAATTGACGTTTGAGACCTTCGTCTAGATTAAGCTCATTTATTTTTTGTTTTGTACGACACTTATTACTATAATGCCCAATTTTTCCACACTTGTAACAGACCGGAAGTGACTTATTAGTCTTTTTATTTAATTGTTGTGTCTTATTGTTGTTTTTCCTAAAATTGGGTCGTTTAGATTTCAATGGATACCTATTAGGATATCTAGTAGTCTTAGGATTGTTATGGGAAGGTGGTAGAGTACCTTTCTTCCTAGATAATAACACGGATGGTGTATTAGTGTATCCAAATTGCTCACAAAAATCACCTAACTCTTGCCTGTTAGATAATTTATTCTTTTGTATTTGTCTTTTTAGCTTTATGTCTGAGCATAAAGCTAAACCTTCACATACAATTTCGGAAGATAGTTGGCCAAAAGTATATTTGCCATACTCAATACGTTGTTGAATATTTTTTGATTTTAGTCTATTTCTAACCCTTTCATCAAACAGAGGGGGTAATCCTGAGACGAAATTCTCTTTCCAAAAATCAGAATTAGAGGAACAATCTTCTCTGCTAAACAATTTTGATAAGAATACATCCTTGTACCATCTATAACGGGAGAGGGTAGGACATTTAAGATTAATAAGTAATTCCCTAGATCTTTCCATTTGTTGGCTATTACTTCCTACAAAGTGCAGGCCAGTGGTATAAAGTAGGGTACTAACAAAATATCTTCCTGAGAGTATTCAGTACCATATTCTAGCTTGATTGGTTTCTTTGCCATATAAATGCTATATTTTGCCTGGTCGGACATATGGAAATCCCACCATCCTTTAAGTTGGCCAGTAAAGCCAGTAACTATGGATTCAACAATTTGTTTTTCTGGGTTTTTAATGAGTCTAGAAGCAGAAGCATACATCGACATTTTTCTTATGATATTTACTATTTGGTATTCTGTCATACCATCTATGTTCCACTCAACTATGGATCTTCCATCAAACGAAGTCTGATTCCAATTATAATCCTCTTCCAGTTGTAAATCTACCGGTGTTGGTCTAAGGTAATAATTTCTAGTAGGAACTGTCGGTGTATATTTATTTTTTCCAAAAGATATTTTATTAATGTCATCAGAATTGTTGTTAATATTACCAGAATTTGATGAATGAAAAATTTCTTCCAGTTCTTCTATATCTATATCACTGTATTCTTCGTGTTTGGACATAACATTTATTCCTTCTTTTGATTGTTTGGATGCTTTAGATGGGCCTGAAGCAGATAAGCTTAATTTTCCTAGCTTTTCTACTAGTGCATCTACAAACCTATTATCTGGGTTGGAAAACCTGAAGACATTTGGATATATTATTGGGTTTGGTTTAAATAATAATCCACTAGATGGTGCCTGATTAAGTTTAAGCTCATTAGGTTGTATATGTTGGATTTTATCCTTGTTTAACAAGCCTTCAATTCTTGTCGTTTGTTTTCCTATTGAATGTAAATATAAATTTTTGTAGTTATTTTGTTGTATTAACTGACCAATATCTTTATGGTTATCTACTGAATCAGTTCCCTTATGTTCTAATTTGTATGGGGCTGCTATAGCACCTTTGATATCAAGGACTACTTCTGGTGGATGGATTGACTGAATAACATTTCCATCTTTTGTCGTATAAGATTGAAACTGGGTTTCCAACATATTAAGCGATCTCTTATATTTATTTAAATTGTAAGTTTTGGTAAAATCTTCAAACCAGGTAAAAAATGGGTTTGGATTTTTAGTATGACTTAAGTATAGAGCATAAGTTTTATATATTCTTGTTCTTCTATTAGAACTAAAGTTGGATTCAAACCAAGCCCTTTTATTTGTATTTTCTAAACTATCATACTCTTTTCGAAGTTCTTGTAAATCCAATGATGGTTTTTGGATCACATTTATCTCAAATTCTAGATCGGAGAATGTCGGTTCTACTTGTTCAGGAATATTTCTAACCGTAGATTTTGGCGTTTCTACTTTATAATAAGGTTTATTAACCTGATGCGCGGTTTTTTTAACTCCTTCTATAATAATATCATTTGGGTCATTTATAAAATTATGAATAGGATCTGTATAAGAAGAAGATGCTACAGATGGCCTTGGTGCACTTCCCTCGCCTTCTGATATCTTAAGCCTAGTTTTCCTGAAAGATGTAAACTGTATTTCCACATCTCCATCTTCATATTCAATTATTTGTTGGAGATTTTGGTTTTGGCAAGGCTTTGCTGGAACTTCTACCTATAAAGTCCACTTTTCAGGGAGGGTAACCTGATCCCACTTTATGGTTCTGGGAATAACTGTATGGGCTTTACCAATATTGGTATGAAAAAGAGTAGTCTGACCTTTTGTGTCATAAACTTGAGCATTAGGACATAAGGTATTCATAACCTTATAATATATTCTATACACAACGACTAAGTTCTGCGACCCTGCGACCATATCAAACCCCTGAGTTCTAACATTTAAAGTTAGAGTTTTAAGGAGTCCTGGATCAGACAGAGACACCGAAAAATTTGGGAAACAATTAAAATAAATTGGACCTTCACATAAGGTGGACTCAATAATTCCTAATAATGAATCAGTGAATTTATTGTGTCTACAATCCCTGACACATAAGAGTACCAAATTATTTAATCCTGTCCTTGTCAATGGTTTTACGGCTATTTGGATTAAGCCTATATGAAGATAATTAAATCTTTTTTGTTTATGATCTTCTATCATTCTAGGAGAGAAAAGCTCAAAATTATCATTCGAATCAATTATAGATATGGTCTTTTCTACAGTTTTAATTGCGTAATCGCTTCTGAATTGAAAAGATCTTTTCTTATATACTTCATTAACTGGAACTTTAAGAATATTCCAATTTTGTAATTGTTTTTCAATGTCATGCATTATGACCTCTTCTGAATTAAGGGTTATTTTATTTTTCAAACTATTTTTCTTTGAAAACGATCTGACAAAGCTAGCCATAATTAGGGTTTATAAAGATGTAAACGCTCAACAGGAATCAATGCTCTAATTTTTTAAAGAGGTTTTATTTTACGAGCTCACTGCGACTAATATTTAGCACTTTATCTCCCCTTTTAAAGGGCTCTGATACCAAAACGTTCCCAGGTTTTATATATTCTGTTTCAATATAAAGATTATATAAAACCTGGGAACGTTTTCTTATTTAAAAGTGGAGATAAAAGGGGAGAGTGATTATAGGGGAGATAAAGTGCCAAAAGAGATAAGAAAACTTTCACTGAGTGATAGTTTTCTTATTTAAAAACTATCACTCAATGATTCTAATTTTTGAAAAATGCCTAGTGCATAACATTTTTTTATCTCCCCTTTTAAAAGTGGCACCTAAGTTTTCTTATCTAAGATTTAAAAGTGCCATTTAAAAGATTATATAAAACCTGGTTTAAATTACCAAAATTTAAGTAGCTGCCTGTGCTAAATATTAGCAATTTTTTAAATGGCTCTGATACCAAAATGTCATGCACTTTATCCAGATGTTGGAACTTCATAAACCAGTAGACTGTGAGTATGACTCACAAGAAGAAAACTCTTTTGATGAAATTTTACAAAACTACCAGACTCATATTACTACACATATAGATAAACCAGAATCACCTACTAATAACCAGGATATCGAAAACATGCAATTCATTAATATAATATATAAAGTAATCACTCAAAAGTGGTACACCTTAGTCACCCTAATCATAGGAAAAGAATACCGTTTTGAAACTATGGAACTCATAGATTCGGGTGCAAATCTAAACTGCTTAAATGAAGGATTAGTTCCCACAAAGTATTTTAGCAAAACAACCCAAGTTCTTAATACTGCAGAAGGAAACAAATTGATAATTAATTACAAATTATCTGATGCTGCGGTGTGTAATAATGGTATTTGTCTAGCGACACCATTTATCATTGTAAAGAATTTATCTCAATCCTGCATATTAGGGACTCAATTCTTGAATATGTTATACCCGTTAAGTATTAACAATACGGGCATTGAAGCCCTCATTCAGGGACATAAAATATTATTTGAATTTGTCTCTGAACCTAGGCAAAAATTTATTAACCAGGTTCAAGAAAAAATCAAGCACAAAGAAAATTTTTTGTTCTTCTTAAAAGAGGAGATTCAATATAAGCAAATAGAAGAGAAACTAAATTGCCCAAAACTCCAAAAACAAATCAGTGATTTTAATGATCTTCTAGTGAAAGAAGTTTGTGCTGAAATCCCAAATGCATTCTGGGAAAGAATACAACATATAGTAGAATTACCTTATGAACCAGATTTTTCTAAAAAAATGATTCCAACAAAATCCAGACCAACTCAAATGAACAATAGATTATTAGAAATATGTAAATCTGAAATTCAAGATTTATTAGATAAAGGTTTGATTAGAAAAAGTTACTCTCCTTGGAGTTGTCCTGCATTTTATGTAGAAAAAGCAGCTGAATTAGAAAGAGGAGTTCCGAGATTAGTCATCAACTATAAGCCTTTGAATAAAGAATTAAGATGGATTAGGTATCCAATTCCTAATAAAAAAGATCTTTTAGATAGATTACATAATGCTGTCATATTTTCAAAATCTGACTTAAAGTCAGGATATTGGCAAATTCAAATCGCAGAAAAAGAAAAGTATAAAACTGCATTTACGGTTCCCTTTGGACATTATGAATGGAATGTTATGCCATTTGGTTTAAAAAATGCTCCATCAGATTTCAATATATTATGAATAACATATTTAATTCTTATTCAACTTTTACAATTGTATACATTGATGATGTATTAATATATTCTGAATCAATTGAGCAACATTTTAAACACTTATCAATATTCCTCAAAATAGTAAAACAGGCCGGATTAGTGGTATCTGCAAAAAAGATGAAAATATTTCAAACCCAGGTTAGATTCCTTGGTCACAATATTAATAAAGGTACTATAATACCTATAGGACGGGCTATATCCTTTGCTGATAAATTTCCTGATGAAATCAAGGATAAAAAACAATTACAAAGATTCTTAGGAAGCTTAAATTATATAGCAGATTTTTATAAGGATTTAGCTAAGGATAGCAAACCTCTATATGCAAGATTACGGAAAAACCCTGCTAATTGGAGCAGTGAGCATACAACTGCTGTTATAAAAATCAAAGCTAAAGCTAAACAATTGTCATGCCTAACTATAGCGAATCCAACAGCCTACAAAATAGTTGAGACTGATGCTTCAGATGTCGGATATGGAGGAATCCTTAAACAAAGGATTCATAATAAAGAGCAATTAGTAAGATATACCTCAGGTGTATGGAAATCAGCACAACAAAATTACTCAACCATTAAAAAAGAAATATTGGCAATAATTCATTGTGTTACTAAATTTGATAGGTGATTTGTTAAACCAGGAATTTCTTATTAGAGTGGATTGTCAGGCAGCTAAGGAAGTATTGGTAAAGGATGTTAGAAATTTAGCCTCTCGGCAAATTTTTGCAAGATGGCAAGTCATTTTATCAGTGTTTGATTTCAAAATTGAATATATAAAAGGTGAAACTAATTCTCTACCTGATCTCTTGACTCGTGAATTTTTGCACGAGAAGCATGGACTACCAGATAACTAGGGGAAAGGCTCCTCAATTTTCTTACCCATCTTCTAATAAAAGGAACAAAAGTAATCCTATTATGATTAAAGGAAACCCAAATAAGGGAAAACAATATTCTTCTTTAGAATAAAAGTCGGCATTTATAATGTCCACATCAATACCGCTTTTAGCGGTAGAAACAGAACATGCTAACAGAGATCCTGCAGAAGTTGGAAGCATGTACTTAAAAGAGCATATTTTACCACATTATGGTAAAACTAGAGAGTTTTATGAAACAATACTCATAGAGACAGGATCTATCCTTTTAACACATAACACGGCCAACAGTAATGGTAATGGTCCTCCTGCGTTCTCCAAGCTTGTTATTCTTAAGGTATTATCATACCGAGATTGGGGAATGAACCCTCATGGGTTAAAAAAATTCAATGATCACCCCCATATCAAACCAAGATCATATTCTTATACTGATTATATTAAAGCATGGACACATATTTTTTTCTATCAAACTCAGAGATTCTCTCATTCCTGGTATATTGGTTTTAAACTCAATACAATCAAAGAGCTACCAAATTGGTTCAGAGCATGGCTAAGTAGCTGGGGGCCATGCCCGGAGATTTTACCTGCATATATTGTAGATATGTTAAATAAGTTTATCAAGGCTAATAGCCAATCTTATGATATAAGAAGATTAATGCAGTGGTTCTTTATACTGTATGAAATCCCATGGATTCTAAGATGGAATTATTCGATTCCACAAGATAATGATCCTGATTGGGATTATATCCCTTATTTAGAAAGGCAATTATATATCAAATGGTGGGATAGATATAATGCATCACATCTACAACCATCTACATTTAACATGCAGTTTGTTGCAGCTCAGCTTATGGTATCGGCATCAACCACCTCAATGCCGATGGAATTCTCAACCCACATGCTCGCACTAAAGCATAGGCACGGGGACTTGTCAAAGGAAGAATTTAATAAGCAGATTTTGGAGGCACTTGATAACGAAGATTTGGGTTCCCAACCGTCCTCGTCAAAAACCTTTGAGGAAGAAGAGATAAAATTGGAAAATACAGAAGACCTAAATGCAAATGGTGATGATTGCTTTGGAATGATTTAGGGTTTAAATGGTTCGACGAAGATAGAAAAATTCTAATTATTTTCCGGCAAAAAATTGGTCAACTTTTCATCAACAGGAAGCAGGATCGACTCCACTATTCATCAAGGACACGTATTTGCTTCAAAATAGTAAAAGTGAAAAGGTTTAATATTTTCCAAAAAAAGAAAAAAGGTAAATCTTATCTAAGATTTCCACCTTAGATATGTCTTCCACTTGTCTACCACTTATAGGTTGTTGTAATTATAGATAGGATTCTCAAAAAAGAAAATCTTATCTCTTTTGTTTCTTGCAAACTTTCCCCTATATAAATACCCTTTAAGGGAAAGGGAAAGAGAAAGTTTTTAGTTTTCAAGAGTCATTGTTTATAAGTTTGAGAGTGAAAGTTTCTGAGTGTTTCCTATTTTGAGAGTGATAGTTTGTGAGTGTTTTCATGTTCTGAGTGTGAATCTGAAGTTGTTTGGTGTGTTATCTAAAAGGAATAAAAGACTACTTTGTAAGTATCTCTACACGTTATCTATGTTTTAAGTTTATTTTAATTATGAAGATTTCATTTCTTTTTTAAGTTTATTTTAATTATGAAGATATTATGAAGATTTCATTTCTTTAAATTTTGTATTAGTCATTTCTTAAATTATCTTTCTTATATAATATAAAACCATATATATATATATATATAAAAAGTCTATTATTGGAGCTTCACATTCCAACAGAGAGGCTTCAATAATAGGACAAAAAAAAGTCACCCGTTAGTAATTTCGAAAACCCCTTATCTAAAATATTTTCATAATGCCTAAACAACCCTCATTTAGTTAGTGATAATAATTTAATTAGCTAACAATTAGATCAATGGATTTTTTTTATACTTAGTGAATAAATTAAATTAGATTATGTGTTAGTTTTGGTGGGAAGATAAAGTGGAAAGAGAAAAAAAGAAAATTTTGTAGATTTTCTTGAAAAACCTAAATTTGATTCACTCAACCAAAATGAATGATTCCAATGAGTAATTTGATGTGGGTGAATCCTTATATGTTAAATAAACCAAATTTTACTTACCTCATGATGGAGATCGAAATTTACCAAAGCAAATATTGAATTTTTAATTTTAAAGACAGGTTTACAGTTAGGTTGTACGTTCGTAGTCAGTCGTAAGGATAATTTACGGTTAGGTGATAAAGAACTCCTAACCGTAACTGGATTCGGAAAAAACCCAATCAAACTTCTGTTACGGTTTGGTTTTTGAATTTTGAAGCCAGCCGTAATTCATTGTGCTGGTCAATTTTCAGTAGTTTCGGAAAATTTACGGTTAAGTTTTACTAAGGCCCAACCCAACCCAACCCAACCGTAACTCTTCCTCTGTTTTGATTCAAGAAAGGAAAATTTGTTGATTGGTCCAAAGCCCATATAGTTATTTATAGTAAGGTCCAACCAGATTTTTTTTTATCCAGAGGTCCAAAATTAATTAAAACATTGAAATGACCATAATACCCCCTGCTACCAAACGTGTGTGTCTACACTGCTTACAAATTTGAGTACATATCTGGCACACTGCTCACAAATTCGAGCACATATCTTCTAACAAATTTGAGTACATATATGCCGCACTGCTTACAAATCTGAGTACATATCTGTTACACTGCTTACAAATTCGAGTATATATCCGCTGCAAAACTTTTGCATTCCTCAGAATTAGTTTGAACCACCTCATCTCCCTCGCATTTCCATTAAAAAACATGAAACAAGCAGACCGGAGGTGTTCAAACAAACATCTTGTTGTCAACATAAGACCATCCCAATCTTCATCTTCTACTTTGTCGTGAATGTTCTGGGTTATTAGAAAAAAAAAAAGAAACAGATAAACATTAAAAGAGTAAATTTTTTAATGGCATAAATATGCTTAACAACACCCAAGACTTGTTTTTCTAAGATGGGTAATAAACATCACAAGTTTTGTGTACTTACCTCATTAAATTCTAGATGAGTCAAATTAGGTGCTGCTTTGAGCAGTGAAAATACTGATTTATCAATAGTTACTTCCAGTTCTAATAACAACTTCTCCAAATTATGAAATATAGGTACAATGTTTACGAACTCGTCCGCAACGGATATTGTCTATTCATCACAACTAAAGCAACATTAGCAAGTATATTAGTTTTTAGGAATCTGCTTGAGCATATATTACATAAAAATTTAAAGAGAGCAAAAGAAAGAAGAGTACCCGTAGGGTTGCAGCACATATTGTTAAATTTTTTACATGTGCAAGCGCTTGAAAAAACTTACTTACAGCTGCACCTATCTTTCGCCCCCTTGGTACACAAAGCCAAACGCTTGCAGACTCTAGTGTTTGAAAAATGGAAAGAAAATATTCCTTTGCCACCCAACCATGATAGGTAAATGACACTAGATTTGGTGCATTAATTTTGAGAGCACAGTCTTGTAAACCATCATCATCATCACATCTGCCATTATCAATTTCCAAAATATTTGAATTAGAAGATTACCTCAACTCTGAAGCTTTGACAAAATGAAGAATCAACTCTTAATTAATCACAAATTCGAGTAATTTAATGCTCAATAATCATAACAAACTCATTACACCAGATATGTACTGTCAATTGATACACATATTTCAGTATTACCCATATGTACTAATGGATCAAACAAAAAAAAAGTGGCAAAACACTGAACAAACAGAATCAAAATAATTTTATATCAGTACACCAGATATGTATTGTCAATTTATACACAAAAAAAAACTATAACAAACCCAAAAAAATAAGAGAAAACCTATAGATTCATAGTAACCACAAAAAGAAAACAGTACGTCATATATGTACTGATAGGTAAATACACAAAAGAAAACTGAAAAACAAACCATAAAAGTATCAGATATACTAATGAAATAAACACAAAACATGATTTTTTATTTAGATCTGAACTTGTTCCATCAAAATCCACCAGTATATCATATGCGTACCGATGATTAATACACAAAAACAACTTAAAAGCATATCAAAAACAACCAAAATGAAACTAAAATCAGTTGCATGTGAAAACCAAGTAATGAATCTCTAAAAACCAGAATCGAAACACTTTTTTTTCTTCAATATTCCATATATATACTTCTAGATCGAAGAAGAAAAATATCAAAAACTACAAAAATAACAAAATTAAAGCATAATTTTTCAGTACATCATATATGTACTGCTGATTCATAATCTAAACTTCAGCTGCATGTGAAAAACTAGTAACGAATATATGAAAAAAATAGAATGGAAACCGAAAATCATTGTTAATATACATACCTGGAAACACAAACAATCTTCTCGTCGTAAATCATAATGATGCATCTTCTTCTTCTTCTTCTTCTCAAAAATAAACTAAGTTTCTATCAGTACGGGATATACGTATTGTTGCTTCATATACAAAAAAGAACTGAAACACGTCTAAAACATCTAAAATGGAAGTGGCATAATCGAATCTAGCAACGAAATGAACAAAAAATGTGATTATTCATCTAGATCTAATATATAGTCGACAAATCAACCATGGAGATCGAAAACATAATCAAGCACAACAATGATTAGATCGCCAAAAACCTTAAAAGAAACATTACAATAGAAAAATCTTCATCATCTGATTCGGTAGAAACGAGAAAGAATAAAGACAAATCTTCATCTTCATCTGCAGCAATGGTGAGAGGAAAGAGAAGAAGAAAATGAATATGAAATGTGAATAATATTTCTCCTTCTTTTAACATATTAAATAGGAAAGGTTATTTGTGGTATTTTCATATTACGTATACTTGATCTCGCACGTGTGCAGGACCTGGGCTTAAAAAAATTGGTCCATTTTCATGTTTTCTTTTAATTATGGACCTCTGATTACTGGGCTTTAATGGGTGGACCTGCCACTAACTAAGAACACTATAATGGTACCTATTGGTAATTCCTACTTCAAGAAAGTGGTGGTCTTCTTTGAGCTTTCCTGAGGTGATTAAGTCCTAATGTGAGTTTTATATGAGTGTGCAGTACCGAAACAAGATAAGAGTGAGTTGTTCTAAATCAGTAACAAACCGTTAAGGGAGGTTTTAGCGAGACAAAAGAATGATCACTGCTGCTAAGGGAGGTTTGCGAGAGGTACGGGGAGATTGGTGCATTTTGTGCAATTGCGTTTGACCTTGAAAAACAGAAAACCAAGTAAAATTAAAAACTTAAGTTGAGATGAATGTAGTGGGAAATCTTTAGGACCATTTTATATCGTAGATTGGAAAGATATGAAGAAATGATATATTATAAAACTATATGAAAGCTTAATATGGTTACCTTCCCATGGTTGATGCCTTGGACTTTTTGGGGAGTTCACCATTTTTGAGCTCACATTGAAGTTCACAGTTTGGAGTTCCACTATTTGCGGGAGTAATATGGGTTTTTTCCAGTGAGATACTATCCTTCAGATCATTCTCCGTAAGACCACTAGAAGTAATACAAGTGGCTATTGAATTTGCAGTTTGGTCTTCACTGATCTTTAAAGTAGATTGCTATCCCACGTTAACTTGAGAAAAATAATGCTTTGATGGGTACTTTGTTCGGTGTCACAGGGAGATTGATGATTTTCAGCGAGGGGTTTTCTCTCTAAACACTGGAAAGCTGCGACTTCTTTACTAGGATGTTCGATCTTGCTGCCATACATGGCATCACGTTCTTCCGGTTGCAAACTTCTGCACATATTTCCACTAGGATATGTTGTTTCCATGTCGGCGTAAACGATACTTTCATGGATAATAGTTGGCAAGCTTATTGTATTATCTCTGTCTAATGATTCATAAGATACTGTATCTAGTATTGATGCGCTATCACTCATATCCAGCACATGATATATATATCCACCATGCAAATCAATCTGAACTGGAGCTCCCTTGAAGAACAGCATCAAGTTCGTTAGGTAAAGGCTCTGTGGAATTTGATCTTTCCCTGTTTAGGAACGATGGGTACCGTGGAATAATTACGGACAGGTTTCAGCTGGGTCGAAGTCAGCCATAGAATAATTACGGTCGGTTTGTTCAATGTGAAAACTCACGGTAAATTTAGATTTTGGATATCCAGAGTGATTCACGGTTAAGTCTTATCCTAGTCTTAACCAACCGTAGAGTACTTACGGTTAAGAAAAACCTACCGTGACTGTATATGTAAGTCTAAATTTACGGTTGGAAGTTTTTCCAACCCCACCGTGACACATTCAGAAGTTGAATGTTGATCGGCTGGACCTTCATCAATGATCAGAGGATGTTGTTGATTGAAATCACTTTATTCTTTATCAACCTCCCAATTTTTAACATACATGGACGAGACGTTGAAATATTTTCAATTGAAGTAAAAAGAAGAGGATCATAATTTTTTTTCTACGAAGGAGATGGAGAGGAAGAAGAGAAGAAGTTGATTTGATTTTGAAATTAGGTTATTGTTTTGTGTAGTTAGTTATTAGGGTTTTATTTGATGGAGGGGTAACTTAGGCATTTGTAATTGCTTTACAATACCCCCTAACCAATTTTTTAGTCACTAGGAATCCATGTGAAGCCCTTTTATTGGAATGTGAAGTCCCAATAATAGGCTTCATTTAAAAATGCCCCGAGGGGTATATATAAGGAGTTTCATATCTGGATTCTTTATCTCTGAATTTCAGGATTTCAATAGCAAAACGTTTATTTGATAAAAACAAACGTGTTTTTGTTGATCTGACAGTTTTGAATCGGCAATTCAAGACAACCGATGATTCCCATTGCTTTAATAGTGCATGTAAGGTGAATGAGGCAAATCCCATCTCAGAATGCACCTTTTTTTACGCTTTCATCCAGCGTCCCAAATTGGATATTGGATTTTTCTCCCTTTATTTCATGGGTTATTGCTATGCATGTGAAAGGTAGAGTTGCCAAAAATGAACTGCCGTTATGTTAAAGTATGCGGGCATCCAACTCAAAACCAATTGGCAACGAGTGGAGCGGACTTTCCACATTATATTTAAGTTAATTATGCGGAATCTAGCGATGTGTGACTATTGTCCTTTCACACGCCCCGTCAGGTGTAAGGCCAGTCATTCGGCCTTACACATGGACCTACGCACGAGTGACCACTCAATCGGTAACAGGTGTACATGTGACTAAATCGGTACACACCGGCCACTCGTCCTACACCCTGGGTGTACAAGCGACAAAATCGGTACACTTCGACCAGTAACTCGGCCTACAACAGGTCTCGGTCTGGGACTTGACTCTGATACCATGTTAAAGTCTACGGGCATCCAAATCAAAACCAATTGGCGATGAGTGGAGGGACCCTTCCATATTATATTTAAGTTAATTATGTGAAATCTAGCGATGTGGGACTATTGTCCTCTCACACGTTATCAGGGTCTATTCTGCTCCAGCTATCGGTAACGCAAAACATAACACCACCACAAAATACATAAATCGATTTTTCATGCATTGTGAAAATAAAGATACCCCACTAACATCACCATTATTTCTTCGTACCCATTCCTTGAACTGTTTGAGTACATGACCCGCCCCCTCCTTTTTTTTTTTTTTTTATCTTGCACAGGTTCTCAGTTGTTACCAATCCCCTTTTTGTCTATCGATTCATGTTTCTGAGATTTTAGTACCTTTCCACACTTTCTTATTTTAATGTTGTTGTCTTTTTTTGGCACTTTTCCGGAAATTTTTCTCTGATTGATTTTTGTTGTTATTTGTGTACCAGAGATTTCGAAGTCAACAAAAACCACCAATCTGAGATAAAAGGAAAAATTGGGATATGTCCCAAAATCGACAGTCATCTCGGAGATGCCCCAGGATTCCAGTTTGGATTGCTGTTTTTATTTCTGAAACATAACGTTAGACAAATGAATGAAGGCATCACGTTCTTTTTTTTTGCGAATGATCAAAAGAACTGAGGGGTGTGAATAGATGCAACAAAAAGCAAAAAGTCTAGTTGTCATGCACTCGTTCGCGTGACATGACAAATGAACCCGCATCTAACAGTCGTTGGATTTGTATCATCATTTGTAGATCTTGATTCAAAGATATTTTATTACATCTTTCGAATTTTATTCGCTAAGCACCTTTTCAGTTTCATTTTCCCTCTTCGTTGGAACCGCTGTAATTTTTCTCATCCATGTTTACCAATTAAAAAAAAATGTTTCATTCATGGTTGATCACTTCATTGTTGTACGTATTAATGATCAGTATAACAAAATCGATTACTACAAGATTTGATGATATAACTGGAGATATTTTGGTGGGGTTCTGTTTGGGCATAATGATCGATAAAAAACTTATTGTTCTTCAAATCTAGCTAGCTGATAACGAATTACAATTGATTTGAGCAATGAATATATTCTTAAAATCTCAAGGGTCTCCTTACATGCTTGTGCTTGATGTCATTAGTTCATCTGAGACAGATTAAACACTAATTTTCTTTTATAGCATTGAAAAGCGAGGGTCTAACAACACCATCCAATATTTCGCTTAGCAATCTGTATGGACAAACTCGAATATACTTTCAAGAGAATCAACAAGACTCAATCAATTAAAAGTAGATCAACGAGTTTATATCTCTCTCTTGATTTGATTTACTCAAGCAAGACTGCGAGTTCTAATCAAATACAAGGAATAACATGGACGGTACCAAAGACCAATATCCAAGGATCAATCAATATCAATCAACAACCAAAGGTCGGATTTCCAATTAATTGATTCAAACGCACAACCTGTATTATTTCAATTATAAAGATAAAACAATATAATGCGGAAATTGAAATAACACGGACACCAGAAATTTTGTTAACTTGGAAACCGCAAATGCAGAAAAACCCCGTAACCTAGTCCAGATTGAACACACATTGTATTAAGCCGCTACAGACACTAGCCTACTCCAAGCTATCTTCGGACTGGACTGTAGTTGAACCCAATCAATCTCTCACTGATCCAAGGTACCGTTATTCTCATACGCCCTTGATCCCAGCAAGATACTGCGCACTTGATCCCCTTAGCTGATCTCACCCACAACTAAGAGTTGCTACGATCCAAAATCGCAGGCTTTGATAATAAACAAATGTGTCTCACACAGACAAGTCTATCAAAGGATCAATATGTATCCTACAGATAAACCCTAAAGGTTTTTTTTCGTCTTTTGATAATAACCAAGGTGAAAAGGAACCAATTGATAATCCGGTCTTATATTCTCGAAGAACAGCCTAGATTAATCAATCACCTCACAACAATCTTAATCGTATGGTACCGAACCAAGATTTTGTGGAATCACAAACGATGAGACGAAGTGTTTGTGATTACTTTTTATATCTTGCCTATCGGAGATATCAATATCAAGCCAATCAATCTGATTGTACTCGTACGATAGAAGATGCAAGATCAGATCACACAACTACGATAAAAGTAGGACGGTCTGGATTCACAATCCCAATGAAGTATTTAAGTCGTTTAACCCGGTTTGACAAAAGAAAACCAGAGGTTAAAGGAGAATCGACTCTAGCACGCAAACTACTATCACACGTAAGGTGTGGGGATTAGTTTTGCACAATACTAGATATCTCATTTATATAGTCTTTCAAATAAAGGTTTTGCCTATCCATTTTTAGATGAAAACCTGATTTAGATTCAAGATAATATTTCTCAACCGTTAGATCGAAAACTTAGCTTGTTATACACACTTGACAATGCATGTTTCTAGGTTTGTTAACCGTACCCAAATGTATGCACTTGTTGGTTCAATAATAGTCAACCAAAAGGTTAGCCATATGAGCATCTCATATCAACCATGTTCTTCTTCACCATAACTAGTTCAAATGACTCAAATGAACTAGTTAGAGAGTTGTTCAATTGCAAGGAAATCTTATGTACTACACAAGACACAATTGAATAAAATATGATTTGATTCACTCGAATCGGTTCATGAACTTTAAAGCCACGGTTTGCATAATTCATTCCTTAGTCTTTATAAGTTTAAGTTCAGAAATCATCTTCAGATATATAACCTTTCTCAAGTTTGCAGACTAGGTTCGCGGACTTAAGCAACTGGCAGAGTTTACAAACTCCAGCAGAAAATCTCGGCAAAGACTTTACGCCGGTTCACGGACTTGTCTAGTTTGTCAACTCCAGCAGAATTTCTCGGGATGATAAGTTTGGAAGTTCGCGGACTTGGCTCACGCCATTCTCCGGTTTCTCTTGATCAACAAAGTTCGCAAACTTTGGTTCAAGGAATAGGACTTATACAAAAATGTGTTTCCAAAACAATGTTTATGTCCATCATTGGTTATGTAATCTAAACTCTCATTTCAATCATTGAAACATTCTTAGAGGACGTTATATAGTTGTTACACCATTTCTCGTCAAAGCAATTTTCAAAGTGATTGAAACATATCATGACTTTCGTCACTAGGTAAAGATAAACTTGATCGAAGCTAAACGCTTACCAACACATATTTCGAGATATAGATAGGCGAGGTATACTCGGCTCGAAATACCCAATGTGTATAATCCAAGTCTATATATATAGCATACGACTTTTTGTCTCAAAGAGTAGGAGATAGAGTAGATAGACTTTTGAGTGACAAATAAGTTCAAGTCTTCACACACCTTTTTATCAAGAAGTTCCATCGGTTTCTTGAGTAGTTCTTCTTCTTGTATGATGAATCGCCATGAAGTCCTTGAGAACAACTACACTTTCTATCCTAGTCCAAGACTTAGCTATAATAGACTAGAAATCAAGACTTATAGTTTTGATCACTAACATTGACAAACATGCTTGAGATAGCAACGCATGCGAGGTCGACCGAGCAATGCTGTAATAATCTCCTCATTTGTCAATTTTAATGACAAAACTATCAATACATAAGTAGCCCCTATTCCACATGTTTAATCTTCAACATTCCTCGAAATCTTCGTCACTTCCAAGTACTCCAATGATCCCAAAGGTTGTAAGTTTAGTATCACCATTTTTGAAGATCCGTAGCTATAAAAATGAGAAAACATCGGTCTCGATCATTGTTATACAGTATCATAGTATTATTACACAGTGTCAAAGTTCAATTGTATCATAACTTCAACAATAATACTATGGTGATATGTATCAGTCCCTCTTAGTCAATACTCCATCTCACATGGAAACCACTCCCCCTTACATAATGATCCGAAAACCGTATGTATTTGTAGTATGAATTATATATTAATTCTCCTCCTTTTTTTCAATAAAATTGGCAAAGGTACAAGAACGAGATCATAATGAAATTTCCGAAAGAGACGTTTCATAGACTAAAAGAAGAATACATACCAACTAATTTAGATGCAATCATAAAGCCGAAGCTAAATGCATTCATCAAGGAGTTTAAAGATACAAGATAACCCCTCTAATATTCCACAACCGCACTCCCCTCAAGATATTACCATTAAGCACAAGTTCAAAAGAACTCTTCCCCATTTTATGTCATTCCCGAAAGAACAACAAGAGCGACCTTAATTTCAAAAGAAAAGAAGGATTTTATTGGACACCAAAAACCATGAGAATGATTTTCTATATCCAAAAACCTCAATCAAATTAATCACAAGTAAACCCATGATTAATTTAATCGGAATACGCAATCAAATTAAACACAAGAGGTGATCAATTCAATTGATTATGCTCAACATAAGAGAACTTTTGGAGACATGAAAATACTCAACTAGATTAATTACAAGATAACCCATAATTAATCTAATTGGAATACACAACCAAAATAATCACAAAAGTAATCAATTTAATTGTCATTTGTTTTGCTCAACATAAGAAAACTTACGGAGCAATAACTAAATAACCAAACAAGATGATTAATTTAGTTCAATATGCTCGACATAACATATCTCATGGAACACCAACTAAGCTATAAATCAAGTTGGTTGTATAGTGCTCAACATAAGATGCATTACGGAGCCTCACAGTAATACATAGAAATATGGATCAGGGATGATCAATGCTGCGGAATACACAAGGATTCATTCTATCTTCAATCACTATTTGCATAACAATATTAATAGACATAATCCTTGAAAACAAAAGATTTTAACCTATCTTCCATCAATAATTGACATAATAGGCTTAACTTTTGTATTTGTCAAAAGTCCATTCATTGTTTTATCAATACATGCATATCGACATACGAAAGACTTTACTTTTGACAAGGTATGGGACAATCAAGTTCACGGACATAAACACACATATCCCATAACAAGATTGCAATATTTGAAACCATAAAGATTAATACTGCAAAAATCATCTTCCAACCAATTTAAAATTTAAACCAATAAATCTAAAAACATGAAGATGAAAACGTTGGACATAGCTATGTGTAATCACAATAATGGCTATTCCAAACTGTAGTGATGCTTCTCAAAAACAAGAATAAATTCTCATAAGAAGTTTCCTAGGCACCAAGACAAACTCGTAATGCACTTATAAGATGTTTTGTCCTTAGAGGGTAGAATCAATCTTTTTCGCCCGGATTTACACCAAGAATAGCTACCAAAGGCGTATAAAAATATTTTCTTAACAAAGAGGCACATACAAAGTCATTAACGACCATGCACCATAGTCACAAAAAAAGATTGTGAACATTCAAGAATCTCATAGTAATGCGTGCTACTGCCCATTCTTGAAATTTCTTCTTTGTGATTCATCAAAAACATTCTTGTAAAAGCTACAAATGAGCTTAGAAGAGTAGTACTCCAAGAATCCAAGTTCCCAAGTCCAAGAGAAGTGGAACAAGTGCAACGAAACAGAGAAAACACTCAAAAACAAGAGACATGACAAATACCAATCTTAACTCATCCGAATTCAGAAATTCTCATCTTCAATTTTAAGATAATTCAAATAGGAAGATAATTCAAAAATAATGAGGTCGTTCCGAGTTCGGACGAAGAAGTTACGGTCAAAACAAGTTTACCGGATATCGACGTCTACAGCCCAGTATGCATACCTGGTATGTGTATCATGAAGTCCGAACATCCTGAAGTACTATTTTCAAAACTAAACTTTTAAAAACCTTAAACACATATCAAGTTAGGTAGAAATGAACAATCAGCAAGGTACATGGATCATTATAAGTACTCTAAGCAAATGAAAACATAAATCTTTCTCAGGTTTATAGACGTACCTTTTTAGAAGAGTCTAGTCGAATTCTACAGCCTTACTGAACATAATCTGTGTGCCCCAATTATCGTGCTTCACGATGATTTTTACTTGATCCTAGCATAGTGGTTAATTCGCTTGAACTAGTATTGAAATTTTTCAAGTCATCTTCCAACACCTTTATTTTATCAAGAGCAGCAGCTAAATCAGCCTCAAGGCGTTTTTCTCGAGAGAGACAAGCACTTTCTCTGTCATCAAAACTAATTTGTTAGGAGTTAAACCTTGCTTCAGATTCTGCAAGTTTCTCTTCCAACAAAAAGTACTTTTGATAAACTTATCACATTCAAGTGACTTCATACGTAGGTTTTCCTCAGAATCCTTAAGGATCGATTCGTTAGAACGATTCGAAAAATAAACACCTGTGTAACATCTTATCAATTTCTTGTTTTCTCTACTGAGAGGAGTCAGAAGAGGTGAGACATGAGAAGTTGTAATCTTCTTCATATTCCACGAATCCACAAACTTAACATACTCTGAGACTTCCTCATCAACATCTCTATCAATATCTGAATCACCTTCATCAGAAAGTTCATCCAACTGTTCTTCTAGGAGAGTTTCCCAATCAACAGTTTTTACATCAAGAGAATGTTAAGATATTTACTTAGATGCGTGAGTTCTCTCAGGTGAATCCAAGCTTTTAGAATCATCTGGAAATTTCTAAACTGGTACGTTATTAGAGATATACTCGTCCATAATCAGATCGCTACAAACACCGACTTATGAGGTCCTTAATATGTTTGCCTGCTCTAATACCAATTGAAAAGGCGGGGGTCTAACAACACCACTCAATATTTCACTTAGCAATCTGTATGGACAAACTCGAATATACTTTCAAGAGAATCGACAAGACTCAATCAATTAAAAGTAAATCAACGAGTTTATATCTCCCTCTTGATTTGATTTACTCAAGCAAGACTGCGAGTTCTAATCAAATACAAGGAATAACTTGGATGGTACCAAAGACCAATATCCAAGGATCAATCAATATCAATCAACAACCAAAGGTCATATTTCCAATTAATTGATTCAAACGCACAACCTGTATTATTTCAATTATAAAGATAAAACAATATAATGCGGAAATTGAAATAACACAGACACCATAAATTTTGTTAACGAGGAAACTGCAAATGCAGAAAACCCCCGGGACCTAGTCCAGATTGAACACACACTGTATTAAGCCGCTACAAACACTAGCCTACTCCAAGCTAACTTCGGACTGGACTGTAGTTGAACCCCAATCAATCTCCTACTGATCCAAGGTATAGTTTTGTTCATACGCCTCTGATCTCAGTAGGATCCTGCGCACTTGATTCCCTTATCTGATCTCACCCACAACTAAGAGTTGCTACGATGCAAAATCGCAGGCTTCGAAAATAAACAAATCTGTCTCACACAGACAAGTCTATCAAAGGATCAATCTGTCTCCCACAGATAAACCCTAAAGGTTTTGTTCTGTCTTTTGATAATAACCAAGGTGAACAGGAACCAATTGATAATCCGGTCTTATATTCACAAAGAATAGCCTAGATTGATCAATCACCTCATAACAATCTTAATCGTATGGTAGCGAAACAAGATGTTGTGGAATCACAAACGATGAGACGAAGTATTTGTGATTACTTTTTATATCTTGCCTATCGGAGATACCAATCTCAAGCCAATCAATCTGATTTTACTCGTACGATAGAAGATGCAAGATCAGATCACACAACAACGATAAAAGTAGTATCGGTCTGGCTTCACAATCCCAATGAATTATTTAAGTCATTTAACCCGGTTTGAGAAAAGAAAACCAGAGGTTAAAGGAGAATAGACTCTAACACGCAAACTAGTATCACACGTAAGGTGTGGGGATTAGTTCTGCACAATACTAGATGTCTCCTTTATATAGTCTTTAAATCAGGGTTTTGCCTCGGTCACAAAGCAAACAATATCCACCGTTAGATGAAAACCTGATTTAGATTCAAGCTAATATTTCTCAACTGTTAGATCGAAAACTTAGCTTGTTATACACACTTGACAATGCATGTTTCTAGGTTTGTTAACTGTACCCAAACGTATGCACTTGTTGGTTAAATAATAGTCAACCAAAAGGTTAGCCATATGAGCATCTCATATCAACCATGTTCTTCTTCACCATAACTAGTTCAAATGACTCGAATGAACTAGTTAGAGAGTTGTTCAATTGCAAGGAAATCTTATGTACTACACAAGACACAATTGAAGAAAAGATGATTTGATTCATTTGAATCGGTTCATGAAATTTATAGACACGGTTTGCATACTTCATTCCTTAGTTTTTATAAGTTTAAGTTCAGAAATCATCTTCTGATATATAACCTTTCTCAAGTTTGCAGACTAGGTTCGCGGACTTAAGCAACCGGCAGAGTTTACAAACTCCAGCAGAAAATCTCGGCAAAGACTTTACGCCGGTTCACGGACTGGGTTCGCGGACTTGTCTAGTTTGTCAACTCGAGCAGAATTTCTCGGGATGAGAAGTTTGGAAGTTCGCGGACTGAGATCGTCGACTTGGCTCACACCATTCTCCGGTTTCTCATGATCAACAAAGTTCGCAAATTTTGGTTCAAGGAATAGGACTTATACAAAAATGTGTTTCCAAAACAATGTTTATGTCCATCATTGGTTATGTAATCTAAACACTCATTTCAATCATTGAAACATTCTTAGAGGACGTTATATAGTTGTTACACCATTTCTCGTCAAAGTAATTTTCAAAGTGATTGAAACATATCATGACTTTCGTCACTAGGTAAAGATAAACTTGATCGAAGCGAAACGCTTACCAACACATATTTCGAGATATAGATAGGCGAGGTATACTCGTCTCGAAATACCAAATGTGTATAATCCAAGTCTATATATATAGCATACGACTTCTTGTCTCAAAGAGTAGGAGATAGAGTAGATAGATTTTCGAGTAACACATAAGTTCAAGTCTTCACATACCTTTTTGTCGAGAAGTTCCACCGGTTCCTTGAGTAGTTCTTCTTCTTGTATGATGAATTGCCATGAAGTCCTTGAGCTCAACTACTCTTTCTATCCTAGTCCGAGACTTAGCTATAATAGACTAGAAATCAAAACTTATAGTTTTGATCACTAACATTGACAAACATGCTTGAGATAGCAACGCATGCGAGGTCGACCGAACAATTCTCTAACAATCTTCCCCTTTGTCAATTTTAGGGACAAAACTATCAATACATAGGGAATACAAAAAATATAATAAAACTTTAGTATCTCCTATTCCACATGTCTAATCTTCAACATTCCTCGAAATCTTCGTCACTTCCAAGTACTCCAATGATCCCAAAGGTTGTAAGTTTAGTATCACTGTTGTCGAAGATCCGTACCTATAACAATGAGAAAGCATCGGTCTCGATCATTGTTATACAGTGTCATACTATTATTACACAGTGTCAAAGTTCAATTGTATCATTACTTCAACAATAATACTATGGTGATATGTATCACTCCCTCTTAGTAAATACTCCATCTCACATGGAAACCACTCCCCCTTACATAATGATCCAAAAACCATATGTATTTGTAGTATGAACTACATATTAATTCTCCCCCTTTTTGTCAATAAAATTGGCAAATGTACAAGAACGGGATCATAATGAAATTTCCGAAAGA
This sequence comes from Papaver somniferum, assembly GCF_003573695.1. Taxonomy (NCBI): domain Eukaryota; kingdom Viridiplantae; phylum Streptophyta; class Magnoliopsida; order Ranunculales; family Papaveraceae; genus Papaver; species Papaver somniferum. Next base: position 96,026,920 of record NC_039359.1, read on the forward strand.
GACGTTTCATAGACTAAAAGTAGAATACATACCAACTAATTTAGATGTAATCATAAAGCCGAAGATAAATGCATTCATCAAGGAGTTTAAAGATACAAGATAACCCCTCTAATATTCCACAACCGCACTCCCCTCAAGATATTACCATTAAGCACAAGTTTAAAATAACTCTCCCCCATTTGATGTCATTCCCGAAAGAACAACAAGAGCGACCTTAATTTCAAAAGAAAAGAAGGATTTTATTGGACACCACAAACCATGAGAATGATTTTCTATATCAAAAAACTCAATCAAATTAATCACAAGTAAACCCATGATTAATTTAATCGGAATACACAATCAAATTAAACACAAGAGGTGATCAATTCAATTGATTATGATCAACATAAGAGAACTTATGGAGACATGAAAATACTCCACTCGATTAATTACCAGAGAACCCATAATTAATCTAATTGGAATACACAACCAAACTAATCACAAAAGTAATCAATTTAATTGTCATTTGTTTTGCTCGAAAACTTACGGAGAAATAACTAAATAACCAAACAAGATGATTAATTCAATTCAATATACTCGACATAACATATCTCACAGAATACCAACTAAGATAATAAATCAACTTTGTTGTATAGTTCTCAAAATAAGATGCATTACGGAGCCTCACAGTAATACATAAAAATATGGATCGGGGATGATCAATACTGCGGAATACACAAGGATTCATTCTATCTTCAATCACTATTTGCATAACAATATTAATAGGCATAATCCTTGAAAACAAAAGATTTTAACCTATCTTCCATCAATAACTTACATAATAGGCTTAACTTTTGTATTTGTCAAAAGTCCATTCATTCTTTTATCAATACATGCATATCGACATACGAAAGACTTTACTTTTGACAAGGTATGGGACAATCAAGTTCACGGACGTAAACACACATATCCCATAACAAGATTGCAATATTTGAAACCATAAAGCTTAATAGTGCAAAAATCATCTTCCAAACCAATTTAGAATTTAAACCAATAAATCTAAAAACATGAAGATGAAAACGTTGGACATAGCTATGTGTAATCACAATAATGGCTATTCCAAACTGTAGTAATCCTTCTCAAAAAAAAAGAATACATTCTCATAAGAAATTTCCTAGGCACCAATACAAACTCGTAATTCACTTATAAGATGATTTGTCCTTAGAGGGTAGAATCAATCTTTTTCGCCCGGATTTACACCAAGATTAGCTACCAAAGGCGTATAAGAAGATTTTATTAAAAAAGAAGAACATACAAAGTCATTAACGACCATGCACCATAGTCATAAAAAAAGATTGCGAGCATTCAAGAATCTCATAGTAATGCGTACTACTGCCCATTCTTGAAATTTCTTCTTTGTGATTCATCAACAACTTTTTTGTAAAAGCTACAAATGAGCTTAGAGGAGTATTACTCCAAGAATCCAAGTGCCCAAGTCCAAGAGAAGTGGAACAAGTGCAACGAAACAGAGCAAAACACTCAAAAACAAGAGATAGGACAAATACCAATCTTAACTCATCCGAGTTCAGTAATTCTCGTTTTCAATTTGAATAAAATTCAAAGAGGAAGAGAATGCAAAAAGAATAAGGTTATTCCGAGTTCGGACGAAGAAGTTACGGCCAGAACAAGTTTACCGGATATCGACGTCTACAGCCCGTATGCATACCTGGTATGTGTATCATGAAGTCCAAACATCCTGAACTACTATTTTCAAACCTAAACTTTTAAGAACCTTAAACACATATCAAGTTAGGTAGAAATGAACAATAAGGAAGGTACATGGATCATTATAAGTACTCTAAGCAAATAAAAACATAAATCTTGCTCAGGTTTATAGACGTACCTTTTTAGAAGAGTCTAGTCGAATTCTACAGCCTTACCGAACATAATCTGTGTGCCCCAATTCTCGTGCTTCACAATGATTTTTACTTGCTCCTAGCATAGTGGTTAATTTCCTTGAACTAGTGTTGAACTCTTTCAAGTCATCTTCCAACATCTTGATTTTATCAAGAGCAGCAGCTAAATCAGCCTCAAGGCGTTTTTCTCGAGCGAGAAAAGCACTTTCTCTGTCATCAAAACTAATTTGTTGAGAGTTAAACCTTTCTTCAGATTCTGCAAGTTTATCTTCCAACAAAAAGTACTTTTGATAAATATTATCACATTCAAGTGACTTCATGCGTAGGTTTTCCACAGAATCCTTGAGGATCGATTCGTTAGAACGATTCGAAAAATAAACACCTGCGTAACATCTTCTCAATTTCTTGTTTTCTCGACAGAGAGGAGTCAGAAGAGGTGAGACATGAGAAGTTATAATCTTCTTCATATTCCACGAATCCACAAAGTTAACATACTCTGAGACTTCCTCATCAACATCTCTATCAATATCTGAATCACCTTCATTAGAAAGTTCATCCAACTGTTTTTCTAGGAGAGTTTCCCAATCAACAGCTTTTACATCAAGAAAATGTTTAGATATTGACTTAGATGCATCAGTTTTCTCAGGTGAATCCAAGATTTTAGAATCATCTGGAAATTTCTGAATTGGTACGTTATTAGAGATATACTCGTCCATAATCAGATCTCTACAAACACAGACTTATGAGGTCCTTAATGTGATTGCATGCTCTGATACCAATTGAAAAAGTGGGGGTCTAACAACACCACCCAATATTTCGCTTAGAAATCTGTATGGACAAACTCGAACATACTTTCAAGAGAATCAACAAGACTCAATCAATTAAAAGTACATCAACGAGTGTATATCTTTCTCTTGATTTGATTTACTCAAGCAAGACTGCGAGTTCTAATAAAATACAAGGAATAACTTGGATGGTACCAAAGACCAATATCCAAGGATCAAATAATATCAATCAACAATCAAAGGTCGGATTTCCAATTAATTGATTCAACCGCACAACTTGTATTATTTCAATCATAAAGATAAAATAATATAATGCGGAAATCGAAATAACACAAACACCAGAAATTTTGTTAACGAGGAAACCGCAAATGCAGAAAACCCCCGGGACCTAGTCCAGATTGAACACACACTGTATTAAGCCGCAACAGACACTATCCTACTACAAGCTAACTTCGGACTGGAATGTAGTTGAACCCCAATCAATATCCCACTGATCCAAGGTACAGTTATGCCCATACGCCTCTGATCCCAGCAGGATACAACGCACTTGATTCCCTTAGCTGATCTCACCCACAACTAAGAGTTGCTACGATCCAAAATCACAGGCTTTGACAATAAATAAATCTGTCTCACACAGACAAGTCTATCAAAGGATCAATATGTCTCCCACAGATAAACCCTAAAGGTTTTTTTCCGTATTTTGATAATAACCAAGGTGAACAGAAACCAATTTATAATCCGGTCTTATATTCCCGAAGAACATCCTAGATTAATCAATCACCTCACAACAATCTTAATCGTATGGTAGAGAACCAAGATTTTGTGGAATCACAAACAATGAGACGAAGTGTTTGTGATTACTTTTTATATCTTGCCTATCGGAGATATCAATCTCAAGACAATCAATCTGATTGTACTCGTATGATAGAAGATGAAAGATCAGATCACACAACTACGATAAAAGTAGTATCGGTCTGGCTTCACAATCCCAATGAAGTATTTAAGTCGTTTAACCCGGTTTGAGAAAAGGAAACCAGAGGTTAAATGAGAGTTGTCTCTAGCACGCAAACTAGTATCACACTAAGGTGTGGGGATTAGTTTTGCACAATACTAGATGTCTCCTTTATATAGTCTTTCAAATAAGGGTTTTGCCTATCCACTGTTAGATGAAAACCTGATTTAGATTCAAGCTAATATTTCTCAACCGTTAGATCGAAAACTTAATAACCAAGGTGAACAGAAACCAATTGATAATCCGGTCTTATATTCCCGAAGAACAGCCTAGATTAATCAATCACCTCACAACAATCTTAATCGTATGGTAGAGAACCAAGATTTTGTGGAATCACAAACAATGAGACGAAGTGTTTGTGATTACTTTTTATATCTTTCCTATCGGAGATATCAATCTCAAGCCAATCAATCTGATTGTACTCGTACGATAGAAGATGAAAGATCAGATCACACAACTACGATAAAAGTAGTATCGGTCTGGCTTCACAATCCCAATGAAGTATTTAAGTCGTTTAACCCGGTTTGAGAAAAGGAAACCAGAGGTTAAATGAGAGTTGTCTCTAGCACGCAAACTAGTATCACACGTAAGGTGTGGGGATTAGTTTTGCACAATACTAGATGTCTCCTTTATATAGTCTTTCAAATAAGGGTTTTGCCTATCCACTGTTAGATGAAAACCTGATTTAGATTCAAGCTAATATTTCTCAACCGTTAGATCGAAAACTTAGCTTGTTATACACACTTGACAATGCATGTTTCTAGGTTTGTTAACCGTACCCAAATGTATGCACTTGTTGGTTCAATAATAGTCAACCAAAAGGTTAGCCATATGAGCATCTCATATCAACCATGTTATTCTTCACCATAACTAGTTCAAATGACTCAAATGAACTGGTTAGAGAGTTGTTCAATTGCAAGGAAATCTTATGTACTACACAAGACACAATTTAAGAAAAGATGATTTGATTCATTTGAATCGGTTCATGAAATTTATAGCCACGGTTTGCAACCTTTCATTCCTTAGTCTTTATAAGTTTAAGTTCAGAAATCATCTTCTGATATATAACCTTTCACAAGTTTGCAGACTAGGTTCGCGGACTTAAGCAACCGGCAGAGTTTACAAACTCCAACAGAAAATCTCGGCAAAGACTTTCCGCCGGTTCGCGGACTGGGTTCGCGGACTTGTCTAGTTTGTCAACTCCAGCAGAATTTCTCGGGATGAGAAGTTAGGAAGTTCGCGGACTGAGATCTCGGACTTTGCTCACGCCATTCTCCGGTTTCTCTTGATCAACAAAGTTCGCAAACTTTGGTTCAAGGAATAAGACTTATACAAAAATGTGTTTCCAAAATGATGTTTATGCCCATCATTAGTTATGTAATCTAAACTCTCATTTCAATCATTGAAATATTCTCAGAGGACGTTATACTGTTGTTACACCATTTCTCGTCAAAGCAATTTTCAAAGTGATTGAAACATATCATGACTTTCGTCACTAGGTAAAGATAAACTTGATCGAAGCGAAACGCTTACCAACACATATTTCGAGATATAGATAGGCGAGGTATACTCGGATGGAAATACCAAATGTGTATAATCCAAGTCTATATATATAGCATACGACTTCTTGTCTCAAAGAGTAGGAGATAGAGTAGATAGACTTTTGAGTGACAGATAAGTTCAAGTCTTCACATACCTTTTTATCGAGAAGCTCCACTGGTTCCTTGAGTAGTTTTTCTTTTGTATGATGAATCGCCATGAAGTCCTTGAGCTCAACTACACTTTCTATCCTAGTCCGAGACTTAGCTATAATAGACTAGAAATCAAGACTTATAGTTTTGATCACTAACATTGACAAACATGCTTGAGATAGCAACGCATGCGAGGTCGACCGAGCAATGCTCTAACAATCTCCCCCTTTGTCAATTTTAGTGACAAAACTTTCAATACATATAGAATACAAAAAATATAAAGAAAATTTAGTAGCTCATATTCCACATGTCTAATCTTCAACATTCCTCGAAATCTTCGTCACTTCCAAGTACTCCCATGATCCCAAAGGTTGTAAGTTTAGTATCATCGTTGTTGAAGATCGGTAACTATAACAATGAGAAAGCATCGGTCTCGATCATTGTTATATAGTGTCATTGTATTATTACACAGTGTCTGATGAGTGCTAAAAAGCGCATATTTCTATATATTTTTCTTGGCATTTAACTCATCTTTTGTGCATTAATTCTACATTTTATCCCATATTCTGTATTTTCATTGTTTTCAAGAATAAATATTTTTCTTAATTAATTTTGCATTTTTAGGTAATAAATAAAGTCGGATGACTTGCGGAGCAGAAAAGTGGTGAAAAGCCAGGAAGAATTACGCAAGGAAGCCGCAAAGAATGGAGCGCACGTCCAAAAAGCTAGGAATGGGCTCAAGAAGGAAGAATTGTTCTTAAATAAGATATGGGCTTGGCATACCCAAGGCCCAAAACCCTTACCCAAACCCATTTTCTATATCCATACCCGCCTCCATTCTCAGCCGTGAGATCGGATCCATCTCATCGTCCAATGGTCGCTTCTTCATCGTTCATCAAAATATGAAGTCCCTGCAAAACACCATAGTACCTAAATTCCAAGCCTTCAGATTAGATCACATTTAGATCCTACGGTCGCTTCTTTGCCTGCTCATCAAATATCGATACTTCCGCTTAACACTACAACACCTAACCTCGATCTTCGCCGTCAGTTTTGATGTATCTCGTCATCCAACGGTCTCCCCTCATCCATTTCCATCGCGCCGTTGGATCATTCCATCATCCTATAATCCTACGGTCCAGCTTCGCAAAACATCAAAATCCTCTACACCTGCTCAACACACTAGTATCCTATACCTATACCCTAACCAAACGCCCCCTCCTTCTTCTCCATCGACTTCTTCTCTTCCCCCCCCCCCCCCCCCCCCCCCCCTCTCTGCAACAGAACCACCTTCTCCATCATCACCACTACCCACTCCACTGCCACGCCACCACCTCTACCTGTCTCACATCATCCCTAAACTACCAACCCATCATCACCCCCTAACTATCTAGCCCCCTATTCCCTCAATCTCTCACGTTTCTTCCCTGAAACCCTAAGCGTGAGAGGTTGATGAAGTAGGTGACCTAGAGAAGAAATCAAGGTATGGGAAAGGCACCAGGAGAAGCAGAGAAGACATGGGTCGATGCTAATTGAGGAGATTTGTCACATCAAGGTAAGAAAAAAAAACCCAAACCCTAATTTCAGTTAATTTGGGGATTTTCGAGTAAACTCTAATTACTGTTAGGGAGAAGCATGGAGGAGCATTATAGAAGATATGGGTCTGATTTGTACTGTCAAATTAGGTAGAAATAATTTACCTAATTTCTGTTTGATTTTAGGGATTTTTTGGGAAGAACCCTAACTTGTAATTGGGTATAAATATGACTGTGGGTGTGATGTAAAGGCTTATGCTGGAATAGCCAGTGTCCAGAACTTTGATGTTCTGTATATGTTGTTTTCTTGGTATTCACTGTGTAATGTTCATGTTCGGTTTTGTGTAATGTTCATGTGTTTAATTCCTTTCCCTGTTTTATTGTCCTGTTGATGTTGTTGTTAATGTGATGTTTTGGGAGAACTGGATTAGCCAGTCTCTCCAATTTTTGTGTTGTTCCTGTTAATCATGTGTTGTTCCATCTGTTCTCTCATGTTCTCATTAGCTGAGGCTCAGATGAAGCTTTAGTGGACTGTTAGGTAGTGGAATGTTAGGTTAGAAGCCTTAGTGCACTGAATTGATTGAGCAATGGGAGAAATCAGTGCTCACTAGTGCTTGTGATTGATTGTACTGTCAAAAGACAGTCAATACTAGGAGCACATCAGTTGAGCAAGCTGATTATCTTGCTATTCCCTTTTTGTATGCTTAGGATCTTAAGTTGGCCTTAACTGTCACTTAGTTCCATTAGGGATTCAACCTAGAACTACACTATCTGGCTAGGTCACAAGGTGGATTCATAACCTAGTTGTGTTGTTTCTCTGTTTTGTATATGTAGTTTTGCTCCCCTGCCATTGCCCTTGGCTTAGGCCTTGGTTCTTTCTCTTTGCTTCATTTCCATTGCCATCTTCACTGCCATTTTCACCATTTCCTTTGCTTTTCTTCACTATCACTCTCCACTGTCACTGTCACCTGTTTTGTGTTTTGTATTTGTATCTGTTTTCTTGTGTTTATTGTTTTATCATCCATTGTCTCATTATTTCACTACCATCTTCATTGCTTTGTAAATATCACAGCTTCACTGCCACTATTTGCTCTTTCTTCTCATTTGTTTCTCCTGTTCTTGTTACTGCATTCATTACCTTGTTTTACAAAAGCCCAGTGTAATCTAGTTCATAGCTCAGAAGCCTAGCTAATCTAAAGGCCCAGCCAACTGAGCCCAAGGCTCAGTTCATTCCAAAAATCAAAGGTCCAGTCCACTGTGGACTTAATCAAAGCCCAAGGCCCAGTGCAATTCAAAAGACCAAAAACCCATAAGTTCACAGTCAATCCAAAAGCCCACAGAGCCCAAAACCATTTCATTGTTACAAAAACCCACTAAGCCCAAAGCACAATTAGAAGCCCAATAGCAATTTAGAGCCCAAATAGCTAGAAACTCCAAACACCCCCAGTCTCTGTGGATCGACCCGTACTTGCACGAGCTACAACTGACGACCGTGCACTTGCGGTATTACTGTAGGCCCGCGTTTTTATTTCGCTTCAATTTTATACGCTTTCCCGGGCCCACCAGTGTCAAAGTTCAATTGTATCATAACTTCAACAATAATACTATGGTGATATGTATCACTCCCCCTTGGTCAATACTCCATGTCATATGGAAACCACTCCCGCTTACATAATGATCCGAAAACCATATATATTTGTAGTATGAACTACATATTTATTCGCCCCCTTTTTGTCAATAAAATTGGCAAAGGTACAAGAACGGGATCATAATGAAATTTCCGAAAGAGACGTTTCATAGACTAAAAGAAGAATACATACCAACTAATTTAGATACAATCATAAAGCCGAAGCTAAATGCATTCATCAAGGAGTTTAAATATACAAGATAACCCCTCTAATATTCCACAACCGCACTCCCCTCAAGATATTACCATTAAGCACAAGTTCAAAAGAACTCTCCCCCATTTGATGTCATTCCCAAAAGAACAACAAGAGCGACCTTAATTTCAAAAGAAAAGAAGGATTTTATTGGACACCAAAAACCATGATAATGATTTTCTATATCCAAAAAACTCAATCAAATTAATCACAAGTAAACCCATGATTAATTTAATCGGAATACGCAATCAAATTAAACACAAGAGGTGATCAATTCAATTGATTATGCTCAACATAAGAGAACTTATGGAGACACGAAAATACTCAACTAGATTAATTACAAGAGAACCCATAATTAATCTAATTGGAATACACAACCAAACTAATCACAAAAGTAATCAATTTAATTGTTATTTGTTTTGCTCGACATAAGAAAACTTACGGAGTAATAACTAAATAACCAAACAAGATGATTAATTTAGTTCAATATGCTCGACATAACATATCTCATGGAACACCAACTAAGATAATAAATCAACTTGGTTGTATAGTGATTAACATAAGATGCATTACGGAGCCTCACAGTAATACATAAAAATATGGATCAGGGATGATCAATACTGCGGAATACACAAGGATTCATTTTATCTTCAATCACTATTTGCACAACAATATTAATAGACATAATCCTTGAAAACAAAAGATTTTAACCTATCTTCCATTAATAATGGACATAATTGGCTTAACTTTTGTATTTGTCAAAAGTCCATTCATTCTTTTATCAATACATGCATATCGACATACGAAAGACTTTACTTTTGACAAGGTATGGGACAATCAAGTTCACGGACGTAAACACACATATCCCATAAAAAGACTGCAATATTTGAAACCATAAAGATTAATACTGCAAAAATCATCTTCCAACCAATTTAGAATTTAAACCAATGAAATCTAAAAACATGAAGATGAAAACGTTGGACATAGCTATGTGTAATCACAATAATGGCTATTCCAAACTGTAGTAATCCTTCTCAAAAATAAGAATAAATTCTCATAAGAAGTTTCCTAGGCACCAAGACAAACTCGTAATGCACTTATAAGATGATTTGTCCTTCTAGGGTAGATTCAATCTTTTTCACCCGGATTTACACCAAGAATAGATATCAAAGGAATATAAAAAGATTTTCTTAACTAATAAGAACATACAAAGTCATTAACGACCATGCACCATAGTCACAAAAAAAGATTGTGAACATTCAAGAATCTCATAGTAATGCGTGCTACTGCCCATTCTTGAAATTTTTTCTTTGTGATTCATCAAAAACATTCTTGTAAAAGATATAAATAAGCTTAGAAGAGTAGTACTCCAAGAATCCAAGTTCCCAAGTCCAAGAGAAGTGGAACAAGTGCAACGAAACAGAGCAAAACACTCAAAAACAAGAGACAGAACAAATAACAATCTTAACTCATCTGAATTCAGAAATTCTCATCTTCAATTTGAAGAGAGTTCAAATAGGAAGAGAACTCAAAAAGAATGAGGTCATTCCGAGTTCGGACGAAGAAGTTACGGTCAAAATAAGTTTACCGGATATCGACGTCTACAGCCCAGTATGCATACCTGGTATGTGTATCATGAAGTCCGAACATCCTGAACTACTATTTTCAAACCTAAACTTTTAAGAACCTTAAACACAGATCAAGTTAGGTAGAAATGAAAAACAAGCAAGGTACATGGATCATTATAAGTATTCTAGGCAAATAAAAACATAAATCTTGCTCAGGTTTATAGACGTACCTTTTTAGAAGAATCTAGTCGAATTCTACAGCCTTACCGAACATAATCTGTGTGCCCCAATTCTCGTGCTTCACGATGATTTTTACTTGATCCTAGCATAGTGGTTAATTTGCTTGAACTAGTATTGACCTTTTTCAAGTCATCATAAAGTTCGTCACCACTTCCACAGAAAGATTCTTCCACTAGAAGTTATTCCTCCACAACAACATCCAAATGCAGATGATTCCTAGGATCAACAACAACTGTTTCAAGTCTAACTACTCTCTCTTAAAAATCGCTTGTTGATGGAAGAATTGAAGACTCAAAGGTCTGAATGCAATACAACATAGCGGCTAGTAGAGAAGTGAAAACCATAACAACAAAGCCGAATGTATTAAACTAGATCCAGTGAAAGGAAAAGTTAACATAAACCCTTAGAAGAGAACAATGGAAGTTTCTGCTATTGAGGTTTCCAACCCAATGTAGAAACCCATACCAATCTCGCGTAAACATATACCATAGATAATGGCAAGCCAGATACAACAAAAAAAAAAGAAGAAAAAAAAAAACACATTAGATAATTATTTTTTCTTTCTAAAGCATAACGTTAGACAAATGAATGAAGGCATCACGTTGTTTTTTTTTTCTTTTTTCCTTTTTTTTTTTTTTTTTTGTTTTTTTTTTTTGGAATATGAGACAAAAGATCTGAGGGGCGGGGAGAGATGCAACAAAAATCAAAAAGTCCTGATGTCACACGCGCGTTCGCTTGACAGGAAAAATGAACCCGCATCTAACAGTCTTCGTATTTGTATCATCATCTGTAGATCTTTACTCAAAGATATTTATGATATATTTTGAATTTTATTCGAAAAAACACAATTGCAGTTCATTTTCCCTCTACGTTGGAACCGTTGCAATTATTCTCATCCATGTTTACCAAGAAAAAAAAATTGTTTATAAAATTCATTGTTGTACATATTGATGAATCGTATGAAATAATCGATAAATATAATATCTAATGATATAAGGGGTGATAATTTTTTATGGGGTTCTGTTTGGGCATAATACACTACACGAAATCAGGGAATTTGTAACACCCGATTTTATAACGAATATTTTTTAAGTAACGTCGTATCGTCGTTGGTAACTTTATAACGTTGGATAATCGTTGCAATAATTGGTATCTGTTACAGAGTTTTGGGAGGGTTGTGGGCAATTACCTTCCTATCCTCAACTTAAATTTCCAAGTTACATTGTTACCCTCCATTACTACTATTAGCGCCTCTATTACTACTATGAGCTCCCAATTTCATCTTACACTCAAGGGCTACCCAGCCTCCCAACGATTCTGGATTTTTTCTCCAACATTTTTTTCCCATTATAACTCTTTATTTTAATTATCGAAAATCAGAAAACAAAACTAATATCAGCGAAATTAGTTTTTCGTTTTCTTTTCAATTATGTAAAAATTAAAAGAGAATAAATATGTTGAGAACAACTGAGAGCCTGAGACATTTCTCCACCCATTTCCCTTTTCCTCTCCGTCCATCTTACTCCATCGATTTGATCTTCGGAAACATCGAGATACAGCTGCAGAGAACTTCATTAACAACACGAATCAGTCAATTTTTCTGTGAATCATCGATGTAACCCTAAATTTAAGTTGAATCGATCTCTCATAGAAGTTTTGACACTGATTCACAATCTTGGAAATGCAAATCTGGGTTATCATCATCTAAGGTATTTCATTTATTGGTTTTTCTCTGAATCATTGTTTTTCAACATTTGGGGGTTTAATAATTTTACAAATTGGAGGTTTGAAATTATTGGTTTTGAATTTGAATGATGCAATTTCTGATGGTGTTTATGAACATGTATATCTTTTAGACTTATATGTGATTGTAGATTTTAGGTTTATGGTTTTTGTGTTTGTTGAGTGTGATTAAGAAGATTTGTATATGCAATTGTGGATGTTGCAGTACATTGTATTATGTTTTAAGAATATCTCAATGTACTTTGTAGGTTTAGTTGATAATTAGACTGAGTCAGACATAGTATTTTACTTGTTTGTAAGGTGTCACAATTTGTTTATAGGATATCTCCATTTGTTTGTAAATGGGTGAATCAATCAATTGTGTATTGAAGCAGTAGCTCTAATGAGAATCCCAACTAGTTTCAACAATTTAGATGAAAACCAAAGAGAAGCTATTGTTCATAATTTGTTCCCTTTGCCTTGTCAGATTCTAGTTCTTTATGAATTCGTTGCCAAAGTAGTTTCTTGGGTCAGTGGTCAGAATACATTGTAGATTAGAATTAGATATGTATATGCCTCCACCAGCACCAATTAGTTTTGTGGGTCAGTGGAATCATGTAGGTTTCACAGGACTCAATCTTGAGTCAAGTTATTACGGCTTTGACAGATGCTCTACAGCTTGTTATACCTTTTGTTGATAAACTTAGACTCAGTTATAGTGTTTGAGTGTAGGATATTGTTACTATTAGTGAATCAAGATTGTAGTATATTTTGAGAAGAAGTTTATGCACTTTAGATGAAAAGCAGAGAGAATTAGGATTCATAATATGTTCCCTTACCTTGTACTAGGATTCTAGTTCTTGATAGAATTCAGATAATGCTTTAGTAAATTCATAGATCATATAATACATTTCAACATACCATTGTTCCTTTCATTAGAAATCACAAAGACATCTCCAGCATACCAAATGTAACCTACAATATTCAAATTAACACAAAAAGAAACCGAAGTTGCAATTTCATTAACCAGATTTACAAATACCATCACTATTATTGATCAGACCCTAATTCCTAAGTAGTTTCATTACAATCAAACCCATTCACAAGATCCACATCAAAACATGACCCAAAAACCTAGTCTGTAATTACCTCAAACATCTGAGAGATTAACTTCATACCAGGAAAAACTAGACTGTTACCCCCCCCCCCTGCAAACACACACCTTAATTACAAACAAACTAAAACTGTTACCCCATGCAAACACTTTAAAACCATTAAACCTTAAAACTATTAACACCTTAAAATTGTTAGCAGTTACCATCTGCATAACAGTATCAAAAAAATCCCATCCGTTCCAAAAAAAAAGAAAAACATCCGAATAGAAACATAAACACAAGAAAACCAATATCTATTCTGTCAGCAGCTTCAACAATATGAGGAAAATCAGCAATATGAGCAAAATGATCAGCAAGCACCTACAAGATTTCTTTGAATTTTCACGAAGAATCACTTAGTCCGATTTCACAAAATCGAAGCTTTCCCATCGAAATCTTGTTGATGTTCCAGGGATGATTATTCAGCACCATCATCGTTGTTCTCATTGCTCTGCTGACTGCTATCGTCGTCGTCGTCGATGCCCATCTCATCATCGCTGTAATCATTGCTATACTGACTGCCTGTTTCAGTTGCACTTCCATAACCTCCATCACCTGCATCTTCACTTCCTTCATCATCTTCATTCTCTTCCTCCAAATCTCCAACCTCAACTGGTTCACCATTCTCATCAAGACCATCAATTGTTTCTCCATCAGAATCAACATTAAATCTCTCATTCATGGTTCTTGCAAAAAGCCTAGGGATTGCTTTTTATGCTAAGAACCTTTCATACCATGCATCCTCAATTTTCTTTTATCTCTTCCTCCTTTGTTTCTATGTCTCAGAATTTCTCTCATGATCATCATTTCTCTCAAAATCATCCTCTTTCTCTTCAGAATCACTTTCTGCTGCACTGCGGGTCTTTCTCCAAACAAATCATCTCCCCTCATATCTCTCCTCTCTTTCTCTAGCTTTCCTCACATCTCTTGCAATTCTCTTCCTCTTCCATAGTTCATAAAGTGGAGCATTTTCCTGAAGAGCTCTTTCAAACTCAATCAGACGATTTCTCTTGTCAATCTCTTGCTGCAGAAAATCCCTCAAATTCTCCAACTCTCTAGTACATAGAGTCTTGGCAACTTTCTTGGCGAACTTAAAAGGTGGATAAAGCTGATTATCTCCGTTAGCATTGTTTCCTCCTGGATCACCCATTATCTCTAATCTATGTTTTCTTTTCTTAATTTCCTTTTCTAATTTAGGATGACTTTTGTATATTTTGGAAATTCTCTGTTTAATTTCCTTTTGTAGAGAAGATGACATTAATAGTCATTTAAGGCATTCGGTGGAACGTCCCATCCCTTAGCAATTCACGCCTATTCAAAGGCATGCACCACAAGTCCTAAACCCATCATAATAACTCTTGCACACCAATATTGCTAATGAGAGTGTACCAAATTAGTGGGGGTGGGTTCCAAAATCATATAAGAGAATACTGGTTTTTCCATGGGGCTGGTACGCCCCCCACTAATTTGGTACACCCCCATTAGCCTAGTTGCAGACTCTTCCGATTCTCAATATCTAATAAAACTGCCATTAAGGAGTTGATAGACAGTTCAACCAAACACTAATTATCATATTTGATTTTTTGGTAGATACTGCAGCGCCAACACCTGTTGAGAGACATGATGTGGCGCTGGTGTACTGCGTCTATAATGGCAGTGTTCACACCTGAAATGGCTTAACATTTATGAGATTTGTTAGGTGTACAAAAAATGGTCAAACATAATAGGTCAAAAAGCCAAATAAAATCAGCACACTTGTGTATATTTTGCATAATTATTTGATTTGTTAATTAGTTAACAGGTGGGCCATATCTTGAACTACAACATGGTTTGGTTCAGGCATCATGCCATATCTCAATACCCTGGTCCCTGAGTCCTGGCCAAAAACAAAATAGGTCAAGCAAAATAAAATCAGCACTGTGCCACATAATGCCTAAATTTTAAAGAAAAATAAAAAGGTCTAGAGAGTTTCGAACCTCCGACCTCAAACTTACTATAACTAAAGTGAACCACTGTGCCTCACTACCGTTTTTGACATTTGATGGACTTGTATTAAACTTATATATTTATTTCCTTCCTAAATATTAAATGAAGTTGTGTATTGATGGGCGATATCTTGAACTGCAGCATGGTTTGGCTCAGGCATCATGCCATATCTCAATATCCAAGTCACTGAGTCCTGACCAACAACTAATTAATCAACTAATGTCAAACAAATTAGGTCAAGCAAAATAAAATCAACACACTTGTGTATAGATGGGCCATATCTTGAACTGCAGCATGGTTTGGCTCAGGCATCATGCCATATCTGATATCTCAATACCCTGGTTATCAGTTCCTCTAATTCCATTGATTTGAGATGCAGAAAACTTCAGAAACAACAATGAATCAATCAATCAATTCTTCTGTGAAACTTCGATGTAACCCCAGATTTAAGTTTAATCGATCCTTCATAGAAGTATTGACATTGATATCCAAGGTATTTCTCATTCATTCATTTGGGGGTTTCTTGTAGATTCAGCTGCAGAAAACTTCGTCAACAACAATGAATCAATCGATTCTTCTATGAAACATCGATTCAAGCCTGGATTTTAGTTTAATCGATATCTCATAGAAGTATTGATAGTGATTCATAATTTTGGAAATGCAAAACTTAGTCATATTCATCTAAGGTATTTCTCATTCATTCATTTGGGGGTTTAATGATTTTAGAAATTGGAGGTTACATACTCTTGATTTTGAATGGTGTTATTTCTGATGGTGATTATGAAGTATGAACATCTATATGTTTCAGATTTTAGGTTTATTTTTATGTTTCTGTGAATTGTATCCTGTTTTGAGAATCTTTTGGTGATTATGAACATCTCAATTGCATGCTTTATGCCTCCACCAAGTGGTTTATTATGTCAGTTGACAGATGATCTTAGACTCAGACATAGTATTTGGTTGTAGGATGTTAGCATTGGTGAATAAAGCTTGTATTCTGTTTTGATAATCAGCATCTCAGGAATCTTTGTGATTGTGTTCATTCTCAGATCGTAGAATTAGGTGTGTGGGTTGTATATGGTAAGTAAGGTTTGTGTCAATTATATGCAAACCGAATATGACGCAACCAACACAAGACAATTTTTGTTAGTCATGTATTGACAGAAGATATAAAGATATAAAGATCAAACATATATAGATGTTCGTAATTTGACCCTTCGACATATTGTAGATTAAGACTAGGTGTGTATATGAATTTCAAACATGCTGCAATTTCAAAGATGCAGGGAAACTATTAAGAAACACTAAAGTGAATTGTTTTCAGTATACATTTGTTTTCATTACAGTTTAGTCTTGTACATGTTCCACTTCTTTGCATTGTAGTTTTACTTTCTAGATTACAACCTGCATCTCCAACATTATCGACACACAATCTTCGGACAATATAAATAAATTGACTTCATCATATTGCATTTCAAAAAGTTACAACCTTTATGTTTAGTCAGTGTTGAGCAATATTTGACAGCAACACTATCATGTTCATAATCCAGTTACACAAAAAATCCAAGTACCAAAAACAAAATGAAAAAAGCAAAAAAAACAACAACTTTCCCCTGTATCATTTTCTGCATTTTCAGACTCTATTTCCATGACCAAAAAAGAAATCATGATTCATTGACTTACCATTTTCCCTTCGATAAGGCTTACTCGTTATACCCGATCACTCGGAATCAGACTCTTCCTCCTCATCAGACTGATACTGTTGTACATATTCCGGGTCATAATCTTCATCTTCATCTTACTCCGCTTCAGAAGTGGTCTTTCGGGACAAAATTTCATCATTAATCCCAAGATTCTCATCTTCGCGAAAAACTGCAAGTGACTCTCATCTAGGTCAGATGAGTAACAATATGTATTGGAGATATTACTGACACTATGAACAACAATAGCTGGCTCTTCATCTTCGGTAGCACTTGCATCACTATCGCGCCGCCCATATTGTTTTTCCTCTGCTTCCTTGATCTCAGCCATTTCCGCCAACCTAATCCTTTTCTCGCGCACTGCATAGTACTTTTCCTTCTCTGCTTCATCTTTGAAGGGATCACGTAGACGCTTCTTTGGAATAATCTCTACCGGTTTTTTTGGAGAAATCTCTACCAGTTTCTCTTGTTCTTCATTTGCCGCAGCATGCATATCTTGCCAGAGAGGAGCGATTCAATATTACTCAACAAATCGCTTACTCTCTTTTGTACTTTCTGGATATCATCCTTGGTCATCTGCCCAATCATCTGCATAGTGGCGGATAACCTTTTTTGTCTTTGCCTCTCTTCCTACTCCTTTAAATTGCTCTTCAGTCATGGGGGCTTTACCCTTTCGTCTGCGCCGATCATCATCACCATCCATTTTGATTGATTTGGTTTAGAAAAAAATTCAGAGAACAATTATCTCCCTCTACAGATTTTCTCTCTGAAATTATTTGCTCTCTGACCCTTTGGTTTCCCCCTTATAACTAGTCTAACCTAAAAGACACAACAGTTGGTAACAGAAATAAACTCTAAATTCTTTTAGGGTCACGCCTATTCCCAAGAGAAAGCTTTAATCGGTAATATCACCTGACAATAATAACCGCCAATATTTAGGTTTAACTTCAGACGGTTTTGTGGTTGAAAACTTGAACGGGCAATATGTAACGGTACCCTTGCTATGAAGAGTAAAAAACGCCTACGAAAGGTAATTTGGTCATTTCACATTCGCCTGAAATTTACTGCCGGCGAGGGTAATTTGGTCAGTTTCGTCGTCGCCGGGAAATTTGCTTTCGTCGGAAAAAATTTGAATCACCGTCGCCGGGAAATTTTCCTTTGCCGGAAAAATTTGAATCACCGTCGCGGAAAATTTTGTCTGCATAATCTTGCAACCTGAGTTCGGTGATAGGTTGTAGTTTCATCCAATCTGATATATCTGACACCTCGAACCTCGCTCGGACGAGAACATCAGGTCTGTATATGGTAATCTTGCAACCTGAGTTCAGTGATAGGTTGCAGTTTCATTCAATCTGAATTATTTGACACCTCGAACCTCGCTCGGACGAGAACATCGGATCCGTATATGGTAATCTTGCAACCTGTGTTCAGTGATAGGTTACAGTTTCATCCAATCTGATATATTTCAGAACTCGAACATCGCTCGGACCAGAACATCGGGTCCATATATGGTAATCTTGCAACCTGAGTTAAGTAATAGGTTGCATTTTTATCCAATATGATATTTGACACCTCGAACCTCGCTCGGACGAGAACATCGGGTCTGTATATGGTAATCTTGCAACCTGAGTTCAGTAATAGGTTGCAGTTTCATCCAATCTGAATTATTTGACACCCCGAACCTCGCTCGGATGAGAACATCAGGTCAGTATATGGTAATCTTGCAACCTGAGGTAAGTAATAGGTTGCAGTTTCATCCAATCTGATATATTTGACACCTTGAACCTCGCTCGGACCAGAACATCGGGTCTGTATTTGGTAATCTTGCAACCTGAGTTATGTGATAGGTTGCAGTTTCATCCAATCTGATATATTTGACACCTCGAACAACGCTCGGACCAGAACATCGGGTCCGTATATGGTAATCTTGCAACCCGTGTTCAGTGATAGGTTGCAGTTTCATCCAATCTGATATATTTGACACCTCGAACATCGCTCGGACCAGAACATCGGGTCCGTATATGGTAATCTTGCAACCTGAGTTCAGTGATAGGTTGCAGTTTCATCCAATCTGATATATTTGACACCTAGAACCTCGCTCGTAAGAGAACATCGGTTCTGTATATGGTAATCTTGCAACCTGAGTTCAGTGATAGGTTGCAGTTTCATTCACTCTGAATTATTTGACACCTCGAACCTCACTCTGACGAGAACATCGGGTCTGTATATGGTAATCTTGCAACCTGAGTTAAGTGATAGGTTGCAGTTTCATCCAATCTGATATATTTAACACCTCGAACCTCGCTCGGACGAGAACATCGGGTCTGTATATGGTAATGTTGCAACCTGAGTTAAGTGATAGGTTGCAGTTTTATCCAATCTGATATATTTGGAACCTCAAACCTCGCTCGGACGAGAACATCGGGTTTGTATATGGTAATCTTGCAACCTGAGTTCAGTGATAGGTTGCAGTTTCATCCAATCTGATATATTTGACACCTCGAACCTCGCTCGGACGAGAATATCGGGTATGTATATGGTAATCTTGCAACCTGAGTTCAGTGATAGGTTGCAGTTTCATCAAAGCTGAATTATTTGACATCTCAAACCTCGCTTGAACTAGAACATCGGGTCTGTATTTGGTAATCTTGCAACCTGTGTTAAGTGATAGGTTGCAGTTTCATCCAATCTGATATATTTGACACCTCGAACATCGCTCGGACTAGAACATCGGGTCCGTATATGGTAATATTGCAACCCGTGTTCAGTGATAGGTTGCAGTTTCAACCAATCTGATATATTTGACACCTCGAACCTCGCTCGTACGAGAACATCGGTTCTGTATATGGTAATCTTGCAACCTGAGTTCAGTGATAGGTTGCAGTTTCATCCAATCTGAATTATTTGACACCTCGAACCTCACTCGGACGAGAACACCGGGTCTGTATATGGTAATCTTGCAAGCTGAGTTAAGTGATAGGTTGCAGTTTCATCCAATATGATATATTTGACACCTCGAACCTCGCTCGGAAGAGAACATCGGGTCTGTATATGGTAATCTTACAACCTGAGTTCAGTGATAGGTTGCAGTTTCATCCAATCTGAATTATTTTACACCTCGAACCTCGCTCGGACGAGAACATCGGGTCTTTATATGGTAATCTTGCAACCTGTGCTCAGTGATAGGTTGTAGTTTTATCCAATCTGAATTATTTGACACCTCGATCCTCGCTCGGACCAGAACATCGGGTTTGTATATGGTAATCTTGTAACCTGAGTTAAGTGATAGGTTGCAGTTTTATCCAATATGATATATTTGACACCTCGAACCTCGCTCGGACCAGAACATCAGGTCTGTATATGGTAATCTTGCAACTTGTGTTCAGTGATAGGTTGCAGTTTCATCCAATCTGAATTATTTGACACCTTGAACCTCGCTCGGACGAAAACATCGGGTCTGTATATGGTAATCTTGCAACCTGAGTTAAGTGATAGGTTTCATTTCATCCAATATGAATTATTTGACACCTCGAACTTCACTCGGACCAGAACATCGGGTCTGTATATGGTAATATTGCAACTTGAGTTCAGTGATAGGTTGCAGTTTCATCCAATCTTATGTATCTGACATCTTTAACCTCGCTCGGACGAGAACATCGGGTCTTTATATGGTAATCTTCTGATAAGTTCATAATTCATATGATTGTAGTATTCATTTCATACTTGCCTTAGCTATTATTCTTGCATATTTTTGTATTATTACTTTGGTTTTCTCTTATTTGTATCTATTAGGTGAATCATAAAAAAATGAGCTACAAAGTTCTGAAAAGAGCTAAGGATTGAAGTATTCCAAGTATCCAAGTGCCCAAGTCCAAGAGAAGTGGAAGAAGTGCGACGAAAAGGAGCAAAACGCTCAAAATCAAGAGACAGGCCAAAGAACGATATTAACTCATTCAAATTAGGTATTTCTCATTACCATCTTGAAGAGAACTGAAAGATAAAAATAATTCAAAAATAATGAGGTCATTCCGAGTTCGGATGAAGAAGTTGTGGCCAAAACAGTTTTTATCAAATACCGAGGACAGTGAAGTCCGCAGACTAGGTTCGCGGACTGGGTTCGCAGACTTAATTCCGAAAATTTCTGCTGGATTTTGAAGTTTGCGGACTGGGTTTGTGCACTTAGCAAATGGGAAACGTGTATTCATACCTTGGAAGACCTAAGGGTACGTTTGGATTCGTTATTTCGGGTCCGGTTCTTAAACCGAACTAAATACTTGGAGACCAAGCAATGTAAACCTATGAAAAATTATTAGGTTATTTAAAAAGGAGAGAATCGAATCTCATATCACAAGTTCTACATCAAAAACCTAGGATTTACTCCTTGAGAGGGAAACCACCATTATTCATCTTCTTTGTAATATGAGTAGCTAAATCCTTTGTTGATTAAGGATGAATTCAATGTTCTAAGCGTGAAGCTTTATTATTAAACATGGATGCATCAAGTCAAGCTCATGGAACAGCTACTCCTACACCTGCTTCAGATGCTACACCTACAACTGCTACAGAGACAGTTGTTGGATCCTCTATCCAACCAACAGATGGAGCAGCAGAGCCAGCAGCAATAGATGTAAAAGCTACTTCTACTCAAATTGGTGGTAAGAATAAGATAACTCCTAACATTTGGAATCATTTCACTAGGAAGAATGTTCAAGAAGCTGAATGTAATTACTGCAAGAAGATAATAAAGGCTCATACTGGAAGGAATGGTACAAGTGGAATGTGGAAGCACTTTAACAGATGCAAGCAGAATCCTAACAAGACAAAGCCAAAAGGACAACAAACTCTGTCATTAAAACCTGCAACACTGGGTGAGGATGAAGGTCAGTTAGTCTCTACTATATTCAGTCAAGACAAATGTAAAAGGACAGTTGTTGAGTTTATTATAATTGATGAGATTTCCTTTAGAGCAGTTGAGGGTGAAGGTTTTAGGAGAATGATGCATGTCTTAGAGCCTAGATTTGTTGTACCAAGTAGAATGACTGTTTACAGATGTTTATTATAAATGTATGTAGATGAGAAAGAGAAGTTTAAAACTTACTTCAAGTCAAGCAAGCATAGGGTTAGTTTGACAACAGACACATGGACTTCACCAAATAATTTCAACTACATCTGTATAACAGTTCACTTTATTGATCAGCATTGGAAGTTAGAAAAGAGAATTATTATGTGTTTGTGAGGTTAGTGGTCACAAAGGAATTGATATTGGTGAGATGTTGGAGAAGTGCTTGTCTGATTGAGAGCTTAACGATGTTTTTTCTGTCACTTTGGATAATGTTAGTGCCAACAAGGTAACAATTGATTATTTGACCACTAGTATTGTTTCAATGACAAGGGTAGAAGAGAGAGCTAAGTACTTGCATGTAAGTATATGTATATGATTATTTTTTTTGCTTCCTAGTTAGAATTGTGTTTATTAGTTATTATTTTGTACAAAAATCTAATACTTGTATAAATCTACATCTTTTCAGGTAAGGTGTGCAGCTCATGTACTTGCACTTGTTGTAAAAGATGCTGTAAGGGTCTACAACAAATCAATTGCAAGAATAAGGTCAGTTGTCAAGTATATAAAGGGTTCTCCATCTAGGTTGGCTAAGCTGAGGCATTGTACAAATTTAGTTGGAATAGAGTCTAAGATAGCATTGATATTAGATGTTAAGACTAGATGGAACAACACATTCTTGATGCTAGAGGTTGCACTAGTGTTTGAAAGAGCTTTCACTAGGTTAGAAAGGTATGATAAGGAATATCAGAAGTTGTTTTATTTCTCCACTAAAGACAATGAGAAATATTTACCCGATGCTAATGATTTTGATATAGATGTTAATGTTGGTGAAGAAGAAGAAGAATTTAGTGGAGAAGAAAAAGAAGAAGAATATGGTGTGAAAAGCAAGAAGAAGGCACAAAAGAAGAAGAAGAAGAAGGCTATAGTGAAGAAACCTGCTCCATGTGAAGAGGACTGGATCTTTTCCAGAGGCCTTGTGAAATGTTTGAAGGTATTCTTTGATGCCACTGTTGCATTTTCAGCCTCAACTAAGGTAACAACACATACATTCTTATGGCAATTAGTTATCATTTATGAACAGCTAGTTGAGTTTAGAGATAATGTAGATGAAGATCCTTTTATTGCAACTATGGCTGCCAAAATGTTTAAGAAGTATAACAAATATTGAGGTATTATGCAAAGATGAACTCTATAACTTTTTTTGCCATGTTGTTGGATCCTAGAGAGAAAGAGAAAGGACTAGAATTTGCTCTTGATTGTTTGTATGGGAAGAAGTCTCCAAAGGTTGAACTTGTTATGATGAGTGTGTTATTGGATTTTAAGATTCTATTTGAAGAATATAAGGATGTGTATTCAGTTTATGAGAGGAGTCAAGTACTTCTATGCAGGGACAAGCTAAATCAGTGGTGACTAAACCAGGGGCAGGCCCAAGTCGTATGAAAGAGTTGATGTCAAGGAGTAAGAGGTTCAAGAGCAACCCAGATGATGATGTGGGAAAAACAGAATTAGATAGATATTTGATAGACAAGTTTGAAGAAGGTGAAGGAGAAGATGGTGATGATGATGAGTTTGACTTATTGGGTTGGTGGAATACCAACAGTAACAAGTATAAGATACTTGGACATATGGCTAAGGACATACTAGCCATTCCTGTGTCTTCTGTTGCCTCTGAATATGCTTTTAGCACAGGAAAGCGAGTGTTAAGTCCTTGTAGAAGCTCTTTATCTACAAGGACCGTTGAGGCATTGCTTTGCACACAAAGCTGGCTAAGGAAGCCAATACAACTTGATCTTTTATGTGACTACATACCAGATGACGATCACAAATTTCTTTTTCCTTGTTACTTTTTTTAGTAATAGTTACTAACTGCCTAACTTGCTGTTACTTTTTATTGCAGAGTTATTGGGTCCTATCAAAAATAATGCCACCACCAGTGCAGCCATGGAATAGATCTCCACAACCACTTCAGCCATGCTACAACTTCAACTAACTTTCTGTTAGTTGTTAAGTTTCTATTAGTTTTTGGTCAGTCATCAGTGTGTGTGTTTGTGCTACTCCTACTTGAGTACTTGTTATTTTGTTAAGACTTTGGTTGTTTGTCAGTTTGTGTGCTACTGCTACTTGTCAAGACTTTGGTTGTTTGGCACTTTGGTTTGCTAGTATAATTATTTCTACTTTTGGGTTGTTACTTTGTTCTTTGATTGAGATATTGTTTAATATATTGAAAAACAGGTAAAACAGGTACATAATTTTTCTGGAAAACTGACAGGGAAATCTGTCTGGAATTCTGACAGAAAAGAACCGATTGGAATCGGAACCGTACCTGGTACCATACGTGTACCGAATGGTACCGGAACCAAGGTACAAGGTACGTGTACCGGTCCAAAATTTTAGAACCGAGGCTAGGGAGGTACAGGTACTCGGTCTTGGCAATAACCGAGCCGAACCGTACCGTGTGCACCCTTAATCAATATCCCACAGAACCTTATGGATATTCTCATACATGTCAACAACCATATGACGGGCATGTAAGTTAACAATCACAAGGATGGGAGGATAGTTATACTTCTAATCGTTTATCTCCTGAACTTGAGCAGAAGTTTGACCAGTTTATGCTTCAGTTAAAGGCCAATTTGTCCATGCCGGAATCTCTCAATGAACAAACAAGCGCGGAGAACAATTTTCCAACTGAATCTTACTGAAATATATCCAATCCAACTCCTGATCGTATTTATGATCATTCACCTATTCAAAAGGATGAGACTTGGTCTGGAAATAATGTGGTGAGTGAAGGTGTTGGTTTTGAAGAACGTTTTGACGAACTGATCCAAGCGATAATGCAACATCAACAAGGGTTGGATAAATACATTCAAAATTCGGATGAGTGCAACAAAAAAATGGAAGAATCATGCCAGTAATTTCAAAGGAATATAGAAAAGATAAAGATACAAAATGCTCAACTCATTGAGAATAGGAATGAGGAAGAGGTTTGGCCTCAAAACCAAACCAATTCCGAAATTTCGGAGGACGAAAAAAAATATTTTGGAGATGAGCAACCTTTGAGAATTTCTTATAACAATGATGAAGTTATACCAGCTCTGGATCGTAATAATGATCACTCGCCTATTCAAAAGTATGAGCCTTGGTATGACCGAACCATTGTTATGAACGGTGTGACATACTCAATGCATATCAACGTTACAATGAACATCCATATTATAATATTTTTAGGTCGGTTGATTTGCAAGAAGTAGACCCGATTATTCCCTCAACGGAGACTCATACAGAATACCCCAAAATCTATACCGAAGAAGAGTTCCTGAGAGCGGAATTTGATTCATATGATGAGAGTGTTGAAGAGATGGAGATTGAGAATGAAACCAAATTGATTGAAGTCATGGAAGACCCAATTGAGCTAGATAACAATAGTTTGATAGAGGACCACGATATACTTGAGGTAAATAATTCACTATTAATTATGAATGGGGATCCGGTACAAGGTTTGTCTAATCCTTTGCTTAATTCTATATCTATTGATCCTTTCCATCCAATTGAAGTAGATTCTAAAAGAGTTGTTAACCCAACTTTTAAGAATATACCTCACTTAGGAATGGAGTTGTGCGCTAAAAATTGTTTTAACGGATTATTTTGCTTATAAGTATCCACCACTTTATGTGTTTGATTCGAGTATTGTGCAGGTTCACCAAGCTGAAGAACCTTTTGAAGTTCCCGAATTCTATGTTCTCTACTCACTTCCGAGTGTAGAAAGGATTAAGTGTGGGGGAAACTTCAATAAAGTGATAGCTTAAATATTTATCTTTTGTGTTAATATTTTTTTGAAGCTGTTATTTGAATTGCAGACTGTTATTTGGAAGGATTACCAAATTTTCAGATTGTTGGTGTACAGACGATAACAATAACGTGGGGCTGACGACGTTAAACCAAGCGCTTAATGGGAGGAAACCCATCGGTTTTGTATCTATATCCCTTTTGTTTTTATTTTTCTTAGTTTTGCATATCATATTTTGCATTCCCATCTTGAATTTTACAAGTCCTATATTTATAATGAAAGTTTTGACGGATTCTCGTCAGAAAATTCTGACTGCGCACTTGTTACAAAAACATCTCTCGAGACTTCATACGAAGTCCGATTTGAGTGGTTGACCCCAAATTTTAAATAGGACAGACATACCTTTATTTTCCAAAAAGAAAATATGAATTTGGATTCCGTTAAGTTGGAGAGATAGTCCTGGACAGTTGAGTTTCGGTATTTTTCTAGAACTTTTTCAGATTGCATGTCAGTCAGTCCGGAGGCCATAAAAGTCAGACCATTTATCGAAACACTGTGCCATTTTGACAACTTATAGAAAGTAAGTAGGCGAACAACTTTCCTTTAGGATGTTTTACTTAGTTCCCTAACCATTGGTACAGTTGTTGAGTTTTTCAGGGCTGTTATGTCAGAAATCAGAATTTTCGGTTTTGAACATTGAGGACAATGTTGAGTTTATGTGTGGAGGAGTAGTTAAGCATGTTTGGATTGTAAAAAAATAAATAAATAAAAATAAATAAAATAAAATAAAATAAAATAAAATCATATTCTTTGATTTCTTGCAATCTTGAGACTTCATATACTGGAGTTAATTATGAACTAATTAGGATGACACTCTAAACCTTTTAATGTTGAAACAGTTCTTACAGCTATAGATTGAGTTCCATTTATTTCAATCCTTAATTATATATACGTTCATAATTGAATGCGAAATTAAGCTATGGTAGTCGTTTGAAAGAGTCGTCCTCGCATTTAATCATTACTGAATCATTTTCTTTTTATTTTTGCAGTTATATGTTTCTCTAAAGTGATTTGGTGGGATCCTGATACTACTGTGGATTTTGTAGCAAGGTAATCATTTATTGAGTTATTTAAAAGCCCCATAAGACAATTGACTTATACTCATAAATAGTGAGCCGGAAAAAAAAATATATAAGGCTCATCTTCATTTATCAACACCAATAAATGATAGGTCCATAATTGCGAACTAATCATAGTCGATGAAAACAAAAACCATATCATCATTATATAACAAGTCAAAAAGACTATTATTTGACATCTTGAACCTCTCTCGGACGAGAACATCGGGTCTGTATATGGTAAACTTGCAACCTGAGTTAAGTGATAGGTTGCAGTTTCATCCAATCTGATATATTTGACACCTCGAACCTCGATCGGACGAGAGCATCGGGTCTGTATAGGGTAATCTTGCAACTTGAGTTCAATGATAGGTTGCAGTTTCATCCAATATGATATATTTGACACCTCGAACCTCGCTTGGACGAGAACATCAGGTCTGTATATGGTAATCTTGCAACCTGAGTTAAGTGATAGATTGTAGTTTCATCCAATCTGATACATTTGACACCTCGAACCTCGCTCGGACGAGAACATCGGGTCTGTATATGGTAATCTTGCAACCTGAGTTAAGTGATAGGTTGTTGTTTCATCCAATCTGATATATTTAACACCTCGAACCTTGCTCGGACCAGAACATCGGGTCTGTATATGGTAACCTTGCAACCTGAGTTAAGTGATAGTTGCGGTTTTATCCAATCTGATATATTTGACACCACGAACCTCGCTCGGACGAGAACGTCGTGTCTGTATATGGTAATCTTGCAACCTGAGTTCAGTGATAGGTTGCAGTTTCATCCAATCTGAATTATTTGACACCTCGAACCTCGCTCCGACGAGAACATCGGGTCTGTATATGGTAATCTTGTAACCTGAGTTAAGTGGTGAGTTGCAGTTTCATCCAATCTGTTATATTTGACACCTAGAACCTCGCTCGGACTAGAACATCGGGTCTTTATATAGTAATCTTGCAACCTGAGTTAAGTGATAGGTTGCAGTTTCATCCAATCTGATATATTTGACACCTCGGACCTCGCTTGGACGACAACATCAGGTCTCTATATGGTAATCTTGCAACCCGAGTTAAGTGATAGGTTGGTGTTTCATCCAATCTGAATTATTTGACACCTCGAACCTCCCTCGGACCAGAACATCAGGTCTGTATATGGTAATCTTGCAACCTGAGTTAAGTGATAGGTTGCAGTTTCATCCAATCTGATATATTTGACACCTCGGACCTCGCTCAGACGAGAATATCAGGTCTGTATATGGTAATCTTGCAACCTGAGTTCAGTGATAGGTTGCAGTTTCATTCAATATGAATTATTTGACACCTCGAACCTCGCTCGGACGAGAACATCGGGTCTATATATGGTAATATTGCAACCTGAGTTAAGTGATAGGTTGCAGTTTCATCCAATCTGATATATTTGATACCTCGAACCTCGTTCGGACGAGAACATCAGGTATGTATATGGTAATCTTGCAACCTGAGTTAACTGATAGGTTGCAGTTTCATCCAATCTGATATATTTGACACCTCGAACCTCGCTCGGACTAGAACATCAGGTCTGTATATGGTAATCTTGCAACCTGAGTTTAGTGATAGGTTGAAGTTTCATCCAATCTGATATATTTGACACTTCGAACCTCGCTCGTACCAGAACATCGGGTCTATATATGGTAATTTTGCAACCTGAGTTCAGTAATAAGTTTAAGTTTCATCCAATCTGATATATTTGACACCTCGAACCTCGTTCGGACGAGAACATCGGGTCTGTATATGGTAATCTTGAAACCTGAGTTCAGTAATAGGTTGCAGTATCATCCAATCTGAATTATTTGACACCTCGAACCTCGCTCAGATCAGAACATCGGGTATTTATATGGTAATCTAGCAACCTGAGTTAAGTGATAGGTTGCAGTTTCATCCAATCTGATATATTTGACACCTTGAACCTCGCTCGGACCCGAACATCGGGTCTGTATATGATAATCTTGCAACCTGAGTTTAGTGATAGGTTGAAGTTTCATCCAATCTGATATATTTGACACTTCAAACCTCGCTCGTACCAGAAAATCGGGTCTTTATATGGTAATTTTGCAACGTGAGTTCAGTAATAAGTTTAAGTTTCATCCAATCTGATATATTTGACACCTCGAACCTCGTTCGGACGAGAACATCGGGTCTGTATATGGTAATCTTGAAACCTGAGTTCAGTAATAGGTTGCAGTATCATCCAATCTGAATTATTTGACACCTCGAACCTCGCTCAGATCAGAACATCGAGTATTTATATGGTAATCTAGCAACCTGAATTAAGTGATAGGTTGCAGTTTTATCCAATCTGATATATTTGACACCTCGAACCTCGCTCGGACTAGAATATCGAGTCTTTATATAGTAATCTTGCAACCTGAGTTAAGTGATAGGTTGCAGTTTCATCCAATCTGATATATTTGACACCTCAGACCTCGCTCGGACGAGAACATCAGGTCTCTATATGGTAATCTTGCAACCCGAGTTCAGTGATAGGTTGGTGTTTCATCCAATCTGAATTATTTGACACCTCGAACCTCGCTCGGACCAGAAAATCAGGTTTGTATATTGTAATCTTGCAACCTTAGTTAAGTGATAGGTTGCAGTTTCATCCAATCTGATATATTTGACACCTCGAACCTCGCTCGGACTAGAACATCGGGTCTGTATATGGTAATCTTGCAACCTGAGTTAAGTGATAAGTTGCAGTTTCATCCAATCTGATATATTTTACACCTTGAACCTCGCTCGGACCAGAACATCGGGTCTGTATATGGTAATCTTGCAACCTGAGTTTAGTGATAGGTTGAAGTTTCATCCAATCTGATATATTTTACACTTCGAACCTCGCTCGTACCAGAACATTGGGTCTATATATGGTAATTTTGCAACCTGAGTTAAGTGATAGGTTGCAGTTTCATCTAATCTGAATTATTTGACACCTCAAACCTCCCTCGGACGAGAACATCAGGTCTGTATATGATAATCTTGCAACCTGAGTTAAGTGATAGGTTGCAGTTTCATCCAATCTGATATATTTGACACCTCGAACCTCGCTCGGACTAGAACATCGGGTCTGTATATGGTAATCTTGCAACCTGAGTTAAGTGATAAGTTGCAGTTTCATCCAATCTGATATATTTGACACCTCGAACCTCACTCGGACCAGCACATCGGGTATGTATATAGTAATCTTGCAACCTGAGTTAAGTGATAAGTTGCAGTTTCATCCAATCTGATATATTTGACACCTTGAACCTCGCTCGGACCAGAACATCGGGTCTGTATATGGTAATCTTGCAACCTGAGTTTAGTGATAGGTTGAAGTTTCATTCAATCTGATATATTTTACACTTCGA
This sequence comes from Papaver somniferum, assembly GCF_003573695.1. Classification (NCBI taxonomy): domain Eukaryota; kingdom Viridiplantae; phylum Streptophyta; class Magnoliopsida; order Ranunculales; family Papaveraceae; genus Papaver; species Papaver somniferum. Next base: position 96,057,455 of record NC_039359.1, read on the forward strand.
ACCTCGCTCGTACCAGAACATCGGGTCTATATATGATAATTTTGCAACCTGAGTTAAGTGATAGGTTGCAGTTTCATCTAATCTGAATTATTTGACACCTCGAACCTCGCTCGCACGAGAACATCGGGTCTGTATATGGTAATCTTGCAACCTGAGTTAAGTGATAAGTTGCAGTTTCATCCAATCTGATATATTTGACACCTCGAACCTCACTCGGACCAGCACATCGGGTCTGTATATGGTAATCTTGCAACCTGAGTTAAGTGATAAGTTGCAGTTTCATCCAATCTGATATATTTTACACCTCGAACCTCACTCAGACGAGAACATCAGGTCTGTATATGGTAATCTTGCAACCTGAGTTCAGTGATAGGTTGCAGTTTCATCTAATTAGAATAATTTGACACCTCGAACCTCGCTCGGACGAGAACATCGGGTCTATATATGGTAATCTTGCAACCTGAGTTAAGTGATAGGTTGCAGTTTCATCCAATCTGATATATTTGACAACTCGAACCTCGCTCGGACGAGAACATCAGGTCTTTATATGGTAATCTTGCAACCTGAGTTAAGTGATAGGTTGCAGTTTCATCCAATCTGATATATTTGACACCTCGAACCTCGCTCGGACTATAACATCGGGTCTGTATATGGTAATCTTGCAACCTGAGTTAAGTGATAAGTTGCAGTTTCATCCAATCTGATATATTTGACACCTTGAACCTCGCTCGGACCAGAACATCGGGTCTGTATATGGTAATCTTGCAACCTGAGTTTAGTGATTGGTTGAAGTTTCTTCCAATCTGATATATTTTACACTTCGAACCTCGCTCGTACCAGAACATCGGGTCTATATATGGTAATTTTGCAACCTGAGTTAAGTGATAGGTTGCAGTTTCATCTAATCTGAAATATTTGACACCTCGGACCTCGCTCAGACGAGAATATCAGGTCTGTATATTGTAATCTTGCAACCTGAGTTCAGTGATAGGTTGCAGTTTCATTCAATATGAATTATTTGACACCTCGAACCTCGCTCGGACGAGAACATCGGGTCTATATATGGTAATCTTGCAACCTGAGTTAAGTGATAGGTTGCAGTTTCATCCAATCTGATATATTTGACACCTCGGACCTCGCTTGGACGAGAACATCAGGTCTCTATATGGTAATCTTGCAACCCGAGTTCAGTGATAGGTTTGTGTTTCATCCAATCTGAATTATTTGACACCTCGAACCTCGCTCGGACCAGAACATCAGGTCTGTATATGGTAATCTTGCAACCTGAGTTATGTGATAGGTTGCAGTGTCATCCAATCTGATATATTTGACACCTCGGACCTCGCTCAGACGAGAATATCAGGTCTGTATATGGTAATCTTGCAACCTGAGTTAAGTGATAGGTTGCAGTTTCATTCAATATGAATTATTTGACACCTCGAACCTCGCTCGGACGAGAACATCGGGTCTATATATGGTAGTCTTGCAACCTGAGTTAAGTGATAGGTTGCAGTTTCATCCAATCTGATATATTTGACACCTCGAACCTCGCTCGGACGAGAACATCAGGTATGTATATGGTAATCTTGCAACCTGAGTTAAGTGATATGTTGCAGTTTCATCCAATCTGATATATTTGACACCTCGAACCTCGCTCGGACTAGAACATCGGGTCTGTATATGGTAATCTTGCTACCTGAGTTTAGTGATAGGTTGAAGTTTCATCCAATCTGATATATTTGACACTTCGAACCTCGCTCGTACCAGAACATCGGGTCTATATATGGTAATTTTGGAACCTGAGTTCAGTAATAAGTTTAAGTTTCATCCAATCTGATATATTTGACACCTCGAACCTCGTTCGGACGAGAACATCGGGTATGTATATGGTAATCTTTAAACCTGAGTTCAGTAATAGGTTGCAGTATCATCCAATCTGAATTATTTGACACCTCGAACCTCGCTCATACCAGAACATCGGGTATTTATATGGTAATCTAGCAACCTGAGTTAAGTGATAGGTTGCAGTTTCATCCAATCTGATATATTTGACACCTTGAACCTCGCTCGGACCAGAACATCGGGTCTGTATATGATAATCTTGCAACCTGAGTTTAGTGATAGGTTGAAGTTTCATCCAATCTGATATATTTGACACTTCGAACCTCACTCGTACCAGAACATCGGGTCTCTATATGGTAATTTTGCAACGTGAGTTCAGTAATAAGTTTAAGTTTCATCCAATCAGATATATTTGACACCTCGAACCTCGTTCGAACAAGAACATCGGGTCTGTATATGGTAATCTTAAAACCTGAGTTCAGTAATAGGTTGCAGTATCATCCAATATGAATTATTTGACACCTCGAACCTCGCTCAGATCAGAACATCGGGTATTTATATGGTAATCTAGCAACCTTAATTAAGTGATAGGTTGCAGTTTTATCCAATCTGATATATTTGACACCTCGAACCTCGCTCGGACTAGAATATCGAGTCTTTATATAGTAATCTTGCAACCTGAGTTAAGTGATATGTTGCAGTTTCATCCAATCTGATATATTTGACACCTCGAACCTCGCTCGGACTAGAACATCGGGTCTGTATATGGTAATCTTGCAACCTGAGTTTAGTGATAGGTTGAAGTTTCATCCAATCTGATATATTTGACACTTCGAACCTCGCTCGTACCAGAACATCGGGTATATATATGGTAATTTTGCAACCTGAGTTCAGTAATAAGTTTAAGTTTCATCCAATCTGATATATTTGACACCTCGAACCTCGTTCGGACGAGAACATCGGGTATGTATATGGTAATCTTTAAACCTGAGTTCAGTAATAGGTTGCAGTATCATCCAATCTGAATTATTTGACACCTCGAACCTCGCTCATATCAGAACATCGGGTATTTATATGGTAATCTAGCAACCTGAGTTAAGTGATAGGTTGCAGTTTCATCCAATCTGATATATTTGACACCTTGAACCTCGCTCGGACCAGAACATCGGGTCTATATATGATAATCTTGCAACCTGAGTTTAGTGATAGGTTGAAGTTTCATCCAATCTGATATATTTGACACTTCGAACCTCGCTCGTACCAGAACATCGGGTCTCTATATGGTAATTTTGCAACGTGAGTTCAGTAATAAGTTTAAGTTTCATCCAATCAGATATATTTGACACCTCGAACCTCGTTCGAACGAGAACATCGGGTCTGTATATGGTAATCTTAAAACCTGAGTTCAGTAATAGGTTGCAGTATCATCCAATCTGAATTATTTGACACCTCGAACCTCGCTAAGATCAGAACATCGGGTATTTATATGGTAATCTAGCAACCTTAATTAAGTGATAGGTTGCAGTTTTATCCAATCTGATATATTTGACACCTCGAAACTCGCTCGGACTAGAATATCGAGTCTTTATATAGTAATCTTGCAACTTGAGTTAAGTGATATGTTGCAGTTTCATCCAATCTGATATATTTGACACCTCGAACCTCGCTCGGACTAGAACATCGGGTCTGTATATGATAATCTTGCAACCTGAGTTTAGTGATAGGTTGAAGTTTCATCCAATCTGATATATTTGACACTTCGAACCTCGCTCGTACCAGAACATCGGGTCTATATATGGTAATTTTGCAACCTGAGTTCAGTAATAAGTTTAAGTTTCATCCAATCTGATATATTTGACACCTCGAACCTCGTTCGGACGAGAACATCAGGTATGTATATGGTAATCTTTAAACCTGAGTTCAGTAATAGGTTGCAGTATCATCCAATCTGAATTATTTGACACCTCGAACCTCGCTCAGATCAGAACATCGGGTATTTATATGGTAATCTAGCAACCTTAATTAAGTGATAGGTTGCAGTTTTATCCAATCTGATATATTTGACACCTCGAACCTCGCTCGGACTAGAATATCGAGTCTTTATATAGTAATCTTGCAACCTGAGTTAAGTGATAGGTTGCAGTTTCATCCAATCTGATATATTTGACACCTCAGACCTCGCTCGGACTAGAACATCAGGTCTCTATATGGTAATCTTGCAACCCGAGTTCAGTGATAGGTTGGTGTTTCATCCAATCTGAATTATTTGACACCTCGAACCTCGCTCGGACCAGAAAATCAGGTTTGTATATTGTAATCTTGCAACCTTAGTTAAGTGATAGGTTGCAGTTTCATCCAATCTGATATATTTGACACCTCGAACCTCGCTCGGACAAGAACATCGGGTCTGTATATGGTAATCTTGCAACCTGAGTTAAGTGATAAGTTGCAGTTTGATCCAATCTGATATATTTGACACCTTGAACCTCGCTCGGACCAGAACATCGGGTCTGTATATGGTAATCTTGCAACCTGAGTTTAGTGATAGGTTGAAGTTTCATCCAATCTGATATATTTTACACTTCGAACCTCGCTCGTACCAGAACATCGGGTCTATATATGGTAATTTTGTAACCTGAGTTAAGTGATAGGTTGCAGTTTCATGTAATCTGAATTATTTGACACCTCGAACCTCGCTCGCACGAGAACATCGGGTCTGTATATGGTAATCTTGCAACCTGAGTTAAGTGATAAGTTGCAGTTTCATCCAATCTGATATATTTGACACCTCGAACCTCATTGGACCAGCATATCGGGTCTGTATATGGTAATCTTGCAACCTGAGTTCAGTGATAGGTTTCAGTTTCATCTAATCTGAATTATTTGACACCTCGAAACCTCGCTCGGACGAGAACATCGGGTCTATATACGGTAATCTTGCAACCTGAGTTAAGTGATAGATTGAAGTTTCATCCAATCTGATATATTTGACACCTCGAACCTCGCTCGGACGAGAACATCAGGTCTGTATATGGTAATCTTGTAACCTGAGTTAAGTGATAGGTTGCAGTATCATCCAATCTGATATATTTGACACCTCGAACCTCGCTCGGAACAGAACATCGGGTCTGTATATGGTAATCTTGCAACCTGAGTTAAGTGATAAGTTGCAGTTTCATCCAATTTGATATATTTGACACTTTGAACCTCGCTCGGACCAGAACATCGGGTCTGTATATGGTAATCTTGCAACCTGAGTTTAGTGATAGGTTGAAGTTTAATCCAATCTGATATATTTTACACTTCGAACCTCGCTCGTACCAGAACATCGGGTCTATATATGGTAATTTTGCAACCTGAGTTAAGTGATAGGTTGCAGTTTCATCTAATCTGAATTATTTGACACCTCGAACCTCGCTCGCACGAGAACATCGGGTCTGTATATGGTAATCTTGCAACCTGAGTTAAGTGATAAGTTGCAGTTTCATCCAATCTGATATATTTGACACCTCGAACCTTATTCGGACCAGCACATCGGGTCTGTATATGGTAATCTAGCAACCTGAGTTAAGGGATAAGTTGCAGTTTCATCCAATCTGATATATTTGACACCTCGAACCTCACTCAGACGAGAACATCAGGTCTGTATATGGTAATCTTGCAACCTGAGTTCAGTGATAGGTTGCAGTTTCATCTAATCTGAATTATTTGACACCTCGAACCTCGGTCGGACGAGAACATCGGGTATATATATGGTAATCTTGCAACCTGAGTTAAGTGATAGGTTGCAGTTTCATCCAATCTGATATATTTGACACCTTGAACCTCGCTCGGACGAGAACATCATGTCTGTATATGGTAATCTTGCAACCTGAGTTAAGTGATAGGTTGCATTTTCATCCAATCTGATATATTTGACACCTCGAACCTCGCTCGTACTAGAACATCGGGTCTGTATATGGTAATCTTGCAACCTGAGTTAAGTGATAAGTTGCAGTTTCATCCAATCTGATATATTTGACACCTTGAACCTCGCTCGGACCAGAACATCGGGTCTGTATATGGTAATCTTGCAACCTGAGTTTAGTGATAGGTTGAAGTTTCATCCAATCTGATATATTTTACACTTCGAACCTCGCTCGTACCAGAACATCGGGTCTATATATGGTAATTTTGTAACCTGAGTTAAGTGATAGGTTGCAGTTTCATGTAATCTGAATTATTTGACACCTCGAACCTCGCTCGCACGAGAACATCGGGTCTGTATATGGTAATCTTGCAACCTGAGTTAAGTGATAAGTTGCAGTTTCATCCAATCTGATATATTTGACACCTCGAACCTCATTGGACCAGCATATCGGGTCTGTATATGGTAATCTTGCAACCTGAGTTCAGTGATAGGTTTCAGTTTCATCTAATCTGAATTATTTGACACCTCGAAACCTCGCTCGGACGAGAACATCGGGTCTATATACGGTAATCTTGCAACCTGAGTTAAGTGATAGATTGAAGTTTCATCCAATCTGATATATTTGACACCTCGAACCTCGCTCGGACGAGAACATCAGGTCTGTATATGGTAATCTTGTAACCTGAGTTAAGTGATAGGTTGCAGTATCATCCAATCTGATATATTTGACACCTCGAACCTCGCTCGGAACAGAACATCGGGTCTGTATATGGTAATCTTGCAACCTGAGTTAAGTGATAAGTTGCAGTTTCATCCAATTTGATATATTTGACACTTTGAACCTCGCTCGGACCAGAACATCGGGTCTGTATATGGTAATCTTGCAACCTGAGTTTAGTGATAGGTTGAAGTTTAATCCAATCTGATATATTTTACACTTCGAACCTCGCTCGTACCAGAACATCGGGTCTATATATGGTAATTTTGCAACCTGAGTTAAGTGATAGGTTGCAGTTTCATCTAATCTGAATTATTTGACACCTCGAACCTCGCTCGCACGAGAACATCGGGTCTGTATATGGTAATCTTGCAACCTGAGTTAAGTGATAAGTTGCAGTTTCATCCAATCTGATATATTTGACACCTCGAACCTCACTCGGACCAGCACATCGGGTCTGTATATGGTAATCTTGCAACCTGAGTTAAGTGATAGGTTGCAGTTTCATCCAATCTAATATATTTGACACCTCGGACATCGCTCGGACGAGAACATCGGGTCTGTATAAGGTAATCTTGTAACCTGAGTTAAGTGGTGAGTTGCAGTTTTATCGAATCTGATATATTTGACACCTCGAACCTCGTTCGGACCAGAACATCGGGTCTTTATATAGTAAACTTGCAACTTGAGTTAAGTGATAGGTTGCAATTTAATCCAATATGATATATTTGACACCTCGGACCTCTCTCGGACGAGAACATCAGGACTGTATATGGTAATCTTGCAACCTGAGTTCAGTGATAGGTTGGAGTTTCATCCAATCTGAATTATTTGACACCTCGAACCTCGCTCAGATCAGAACATCGGGTATTTATATGGTAATCTAGCAACCTGAGTTAAGTGATAGGTTGCAGTTTTATCCAGTCTTTCTGATATATTTGACACCTTGAACCTCGCTCGGACCAGAACATTGGGTCTGTATATGGTAATCTTGCAACCTGATTTTAGTGATAGGTTTAAGTTTCATCCAATCTGATATATTTTACACTGCGAACCTCGCTCGTACCAGAACATCGGGTCTATATATGGTAATTTTGCAACCTGAGTTAAGTGATAGGTTGTAGTTTCATCTAATCTGAATTATTTGACACCTCGAACCTCGCTCGCACGAGAACATCGGGTCTGTATATGGTAATCTTGCAACCTAAGTTAAGTGATAAGTTGCAGTTTCATCCAATCTGATATATTTGACACCTCGAACCTCACTCGGACCAGCACATCGGGTCTGTATATGGTAATCTTGCAACCTGAGTTAAGTGATAGGTTGCAGTTTCATCCAATCTAATATATTTGACACCTCGGACATCGCTCGGACGAGAACATCGGGTCTGTATAAGGTAATCTTGTAACCTGAGTTAAGTGGTGAGTTGCAGTTTCATCGAATCTGATATATTTGACACCTCGAACCTCGTTCGGACCAGAACATCGGGTCTTTATATAGTAATCTTGCAACCTGAGTTAAGTGATAGGTTGCAATTTCATCCAATCTGATATATTTGACACCTCGGACCTCTCTCGGACGAGAACATCAGGACTGTATATGGTAATCTTGCAACCTGAGTTCAGTGATAGGTTGGAGTTTCATCCAATCTGAATTATTTGACACCTCGAATCTCGCTCGGACTAGAACATCAGGTCCGTATATGGTAGTCTTGAAACCTGAGTTAAGTGATAGGTTGCAATTTTATCCAATCTGATATATTTGACACCTCGAACCTCTCTCGGACCAGAACATCGTGTCTGTATATGGTAATATTGCAACCTGAGTTCAGTGATAGGTTGCAGTTTCATCCAATCTGAGTTATTTGACACCTCGAACCTCGCTCGGACGAGAACATCGGGTCTGTATATGGAAATACTGCAACCTGAGTTAGGTGATAGGTGGCAGTTTCATCCTATCTGATATATTTGACACCTCGAACCTCGCTCGGACCAGAACATCGGGTCTGTATATGGTAATCTTGCAACCGAAGTTAAGTGATAGGTTGCAATTTCATCCAATCTGAATTATTTGACACCTCGAACCTCGCTCGGACGAGAACATCAGGTCTGTATATGGTAATCTTGTAACCTGAGTTAAGTGATAGGTTCAAGTTTTATCCAATCTGATATTTTTACACCTCGAACCTCGTTCGGACCAGAACATCGTATCTTTATATGGTAATCTTGCAACCTGAGTTCAGTGATAGGTTGTCGTTTCATCCAATCTGAATTATTTGACACCTCGAACCTCGCTCGGACGAGAACATCTGGTCTATATATGGAAATATTGCAACCTGAGTTAAGTGATAGGTGGCAGTTTCATCCTATCTGATATATTTGACACATCGAACCTCGCTCGGACCAGAACTTCGGGTCTGTATATGGTAATCTTGCAACCTGAGTTCAGTGATAGGTTGCAGTTTCATCCAATCTGAATTATTTGACACCTCGAACCTCGCTCGGACGAGAACATCGGATCTGTATATGGTAATCTTGCAACCTGAGTTAAGTGATAGGTTGCAGTTTCATCCAATCTGATATATTTGACACCTCGAACCTCGCTCGGACTAGAACATCGGGTCTATATATGGTAATCTTGCAACCTTAGTTAAGTGATAGGTTGCAGTTTCATCCAATCTGATATATTTGACACCTCGAACCTCGCTCGGACAAGAACATCGGGTCTGTATATGGTAATCTTGCAACCTGAGTTAAGTGATAGGTTGCAGTTTCATCCAATCTGATATATTTGACACCTCGAACCTCGCTCGGACTAGAACATCGGGTCTGTATATGGTAATCTTGCAACCTGAGTTTAGTGATAGGTTGAAGTTTCATCCAATCTGATATATTTTACACTTCGAACCTCGCTCGTACCAGAACATCGGGTCTATATATGGTAATTTTGTAACCTGAGTTAAGTGATAGGTTGCAGTTTCATGTAATCTGAATTATTTGACACCTCGAACCTCGCTCGCACGAGAACATCGGGTCTGTATATGGTAATCTTGCAACCTGAGTTAAGTGATAAGTTGCAGTTTCATCCAATCTGATATATTTGACACCTCGAACCTCATTGGACCAGCATATCGGGTCTGTATATGGTAATCTTGCAACCTGAGTTCAGTGATAGGTTTCAGTTTCATCTAATCTGAATTATTTGACACCTCGAAACCTCGCTCGGACGAGAACATCGGGTCTATATACGGTAATCTTGCAACCTGAGTTAAGTGATAGATTGAAGTTTCATCCAATCTGATATATTTGACACCTCGAACCTCGCTCGGACGAGAACATCAGGTCTGTATATGGTAATCTTGTAACCTGAGTTAAGTGATAGGTTGCAGTATCATCCAATCTGATATATTTGACACCTCGAACCTCGCTCGGAACAGAACATCGGGTCTGTATATGGTAATCTTGCAACCTGAGTTAAGTGATAAGTTGCAGTTTCATCCAATTTGATATATTTGACACTTTGAACCTCGCTCGGACCAGAACATCGGGTCTGTATATGGTAATCTTGCAACCTGAGTTTAGTGATAGGTTGAAGTTTAATCCAATCTGATATATTTTACACTTCGAACCTCGCTCGTACCAGAACATCGGGTCTATATATGGTAATTTTGCAACCTGAGTTAAGTGATAGGTTGCAGTTTCATCTAATCTGAATTATTTGACACCTCGAACCTCGCTCGCACGAGAACATCGGGTCTGTATATGGTAATCTTGCAACCTGAGTTAAGTGATAAGTTGCAGTTTCATCCAATCTGATATATTTGACACCTCGAACCTTATTCGGACCAGCACATCGGGTCTGTATATGGTAATCTAGCAACCTGAGTTAAGGGATAAGTTGCAGTTTCATCCAATCTGATATATTTGACACCTCGAACCTCACTCAGACGAGAACATCAGGTCTGTATATGGTAATCTTGCAACCTGAGTTCAGTGATAGGTTGCAGTTTCATCTAATCTGAATTATTTGACACCTCGAACCTCGGTCGGACGAGAACATCGGGTATATATATGGTAATCTTGCAACCTGAGTTAAGTGATAGGTTGCAGTTTCATCCAATCTGATATATTTGACACCTTGAACCTCGCTCGGACGAGAACATCAGGTCTGTATATGGTAATCTTGCAACCTGAGTTAAGTGATAGGTTGCATTTTCATCCAATCTGATATATTTGACACCTCGAACCTCGCTCGTACTAGAACATCGGGTCTGTATATGGTAATCTTGCAACCTGAGTTAAGTGATAAGTTGCAGTTTCATCCAATCTGATATATTTTGACACCTTGAACCTCGCTCGGACCAGAACATCGGGTCTGTATATGGTATCTTGCACCTGAGTTTAGTGATAGGTTGAAGTTTCATCCAATCTGATATAGTTTTTACACTTCGAACCTCGCTCGTACCAGAACATCGGGTCTATATATGGTAATTTTGCAACCTGAGTTAAGTGATAGTTGCAGTTTCATCTAATCTGAATTATTTGACACCTCGAACCTCGCTCGCACGAGAACATCGGGTCTGTATATGGTAATCTTGCAACCTGAGTTAAGTGATAAGTTGCAAGTTTCATCATCTGATATATTTGAACACCTCGAACCTCACTCGGACCAGCACATCGGGTCTGTAATGGTAATCTTGCAACCTGAGTTAAGTGATAGGTTGCAGTTTCATCCAATCTAATATATTTGACACCTCGACATCGCTCGGACGAGAACATCGGGTCTGTATAAGGTAATCTTGTAACCTGAGTTAAGTGGTGAGTTGCAGTTTTATCGAATCTGATATATTTGACACCTCGAACCTCGTTCGGACCAGAACATCGGGTCTTTATATAGGTAAACTTGCAACCTGAGTTAAGTGATAGGTTGCAATTTAATCCAATATGATATATTTGACACCTCGGACCTCTCTCGGACGAGAACATCAGGACTGTATATGGTAATCTGCAACTGAGTTTAGTGTTAGGTTGGAGTTTCATCCAATCTGAATTATTTGACACCTCGAACCTCGCTCAGATCAGAACATCGGGTATTTTATATGGTAATCTAGCAACCTGAGTTAAGTGATAGGTTGCATTTTATCCAGTCTTTCTGATATATTGACACCTTGAACCTCGCTCGGACCAGAACATTGGGTCTGTATATGGTAATCTTGCACCTGATTTTAGTGATAGGTTTAAGTTTCATCCAATCTGATATATTTTACCTGCGAACCTCGCTCGTACCAGAACATCGGTCTATATATGGTAATTTTTGCAACCTGATTAAGTGATAGTTGTAGTAAGGTTGTAGTTTCATCTAATCTGAATTATTTGACACCTCGAACCCTCGCTCGCACGAGAACATCGGGTCTGTATATGGTAATCTTGCAACCTAAGTTAATGAATAAGTTGCAGTTTCATCCAATCTGATATATTTGACACCCTCGAACCCACTCGGACCAGCACATCGGGTCTGTATATGTAATCTTGCAACCTGAGTTAAGTGATAGGTTGCAGTTTCATCCAATCTAATATATTTTGGACACCTCGGACATCGCTCGGACGAGAACATCGGGTCTGTATAAGGTAATCTTGTAACTTGAGTTAAGTGGTGAGTTGCAGTTTCATCGAATCTGATATATTTGACACCTCGAACCTCGTTCGGACCAGAACATCGGGTCTTTATATAGTAATCTTGCAACCTGAGTAAGTGATAGGTTGCAATTTCATCCAATCTGATATATTTGCACCCTCGGACCTCTCTCGGACGAAACTCAGGACTGTATATGGTAATCTTGGCAACCTGATTCAGTGATAGGTTGGAGTTTCATCCATCTGAATGATTTGACACCTCGAATCTCGCTCGGACTAGAACATCAGGTCCCGTATATTGTAGTCTTTGAAACCTGAGTTAAGTGATAGGTTGCATTTTATCCAATCCTGATATATTTGACACCTCGAACCTCCTCGGACCAGCATCGTGTCTGTATATGGTAATATGCAACCGAGTTCAGTGATAGGTTGCAGTTTCATCATCTGAGTTATTTGACACCTCGAACCTCGCTCGGGACGAGAACATCGGGTCTGTAATGGAAATACTGCAACCTGAGTTAGGTGATAGGTGGCTTTCATCATCCTATCTGATATTTTGACACCTCGACCTCGCTCGGACCAGAAACATCGGGTCTGTATATGGTAATCTTGCAACCGAAGTTAAGTGATAGGTTGCATTTCATCCAATCTGAATTATTTGACACCTCGAACCTCGCTCGGACGAACATCAGGTCCTGTATATGGAATCTTGTAACCTGAGTTAAGTGATAGGTTCAAGTTTTATATCCAATCTGATATTTTACACCTCGAACCTCGTTCGGACCAGAACATATCGTATCTTTATATGGTAATCTTGCAACCTGAGTTCAGTGATAGGTTGTCGTTTCATCCAATCTGAATTATTTGACACCTCGAACCTCGCTCGGCGAGAACATCTGGTCTATATATGGAAATATTGCAACCTGAGTTAAGTGATAGGTGGCAGTTTCATCCTATCTGATATATTTGCACATCGAACCTCGCTCGACCAGAACTTCGGGTCTGTATATGGTAATCTTGCAACCTGAGTTCAGTGATAGCTGATATATTTGACACCTCGAACCTCATTGGACCAGCATATCGGGTCTGTATATGGTAATCTTGCAACCTGAGTTCAGTGATAGGTTTCAGTTTCATCTAATCTGAATTATTTGACACCTCGAAACCTCGCTCGGACGAGAACATCGGGTCTATATACGGTAATCTTGCAACCTGAGTTAAGTGATAGATTGAAGTTTCATCCAATCTGATATATTTGACACCTCGAACCTCGCTCGGACGAGAACATCAGGTCTGTATATGGTAATCTTGTAACCTGAGTTAAGTGATAGGTTGCAGTATCATCCAATCTGATATATTTGACACCTCGAACCTCGCTCGGAACAGAACATCGGGTCTGTATATGGTAATCTTGCAACCTGAGTTAAGTGATAAGTTGCAGTTTCATCCAATTTGATATATTTGACACTTTGAACCTCGCTCGGACCAGAACATCGGGTCTGTATATGGTAATCTTGCAACCTGAGTTTAGTGATAGGTTGAAGTTTAATCCAATCTGATATATTTTACACTTCGAACCTCGCTCGTACCAGAACATCGGGTCTATATATGGTAATTTTGCAACCTGAGTTAAGTGATAGGTTGCAGTTTCATCTAATCTGAATTATTTGACACCTCGAACCTCGCTCGCACGAGAACATCGGGTCTGTATATGGTAATCTTGCAACCTGAGTTAAGTGATAAGTTGCAGTTTCATCCAATCTGATATATTTGACACCTCGAACCTTATTCGGACCAGCACATCGGGTCTGTATATGGTAATCTAGCAACCTGAGTTAAGGGATAAGTTGCAGTTTCATCCAATCTGATATATTTGACACCTCGAACCTCACTCAGACGAGAACATCAGGTCTGTATATGGTAATCTTGCAACCTGAGTTCAGTGATAGGTTGCAGTTTCATCTAATCTGAATTATTTGACACCTCGAACCTCGGTCGGACGAGAACATCGGGTATATATATGGTAATCTTGCAACCTGAGTTAAGTGATAGGTTGCAGTTTCATCCAATCTGATATATTTGACACCTTGAACCTCGCTCGGACGAGAACATCAGGTCTGTATATGGTAATCTTGCAACCTGAGTTAAGTGATAGGTTGCATTTTCATCCAATCTGATATATTTGACACCTCGAACCTCGCTCGGACTAGAACATCGGGTCTGTATATGGTAATCTTGCAACCTGAGTTAAGTGATAAGTTGCAGTTTCATCCTATCTGATATATTTGACACCTTGAACCTCGCTCGGACCAGAACATCGGGTCTGTATATGGTAATCTTGCAACCTGAGTTTAGTGATAGGTTGAAGTTTCATCCAATCTGATATATTTTACACTTCGAACCTCGCTCGTACCAGAACATCGGGTCTATATATGGTAATTTTGCAACCTGAGTTAAGTGATAGGTTGCAGTTTCATCTA